>NW_027176783.1:995359-1020359 GCF_023349555.1 Cebidichthys violaceus
GATGTACGGTGCTGGTCCTCTGAATGTATGGGTCACCATGCATGTCTTCTGCTTTTGGTTCCTTGTAAACTAAATGATATAAATGTGAACCACTAAGGCCTCAGCATTGAACGAGGTGGGTTCTGCATGTCTGCCTGATCTTGGCGACTGAATCTAGTTTAAGAGCTTTCATTATTTCAGTTTGTACTGTGATTATTATTACTATGATATATTCCAGCTGCCAGTTTACATCCAACAGGAGAGCTTATCGGATTGGTCGACCCTCCTTCTCTCATGTCACAATAATATGACTACTTAATAATAAACTACTTATTTATGTTGAGACAACAAAACTACTTATTTAGGTTGAGACAACTAAACTACTTATTTAGGTTGAGACAACTAAACTACTTAGTTATGTTCTGGAAAAGGTCGTTGAGTTAAAGTAACTAGAGAAGGGTGGTTACTGAAGTACACATGTTACAAAGATTTCCTCGTTGACGTCTGGTTCCACATGAGCGCTCTGCTGGAGGAGAGTCTCCGTTTGCTTTAGCGTCATGATGACGTTCATAACACAGCATGTTTTCATGGTGTATCTATGAAGTTCAAGGTGTCCCTACAAATGCTGGAGGGGAGCAGCCTGACATAATTATGACGTGTAATTCATAAAGTAATGACATACACAAACATGAGGCTCATTGTGTCTCATCTGTCGCTACGACGACCAACAGGAATCATCACTTTTACCTCCTGACGAGATCTGACCACACGTCTTACCATCCGGTTCTGTTCTGAGGGGACCCAAAGCGGCGATGCCGGTCTATAATCTCTGACTCATGATGAAGCTGTGATGTAAAGTCTCTGATGGTTCACCTCAACTTCAGCTCCACAGCAACAGAACCTGAGGCTCATTTTAGATCACTTCTTTCCTTTATTGGTCTGCTAGAATCATAGCGTCGCCCTGTGCTGTGATTTGAACCCTGATGATGATCATCTGTCCTCTGAGTCCATTTAAGGCCTGATCCCTCACACACACACACACACACACACACACACACACACACATGTGATGGCCGCAGAATAGAGACGGTTATATTTACGGAGATGAACTGTTCGCGGGTGTGACGGTGAACATAACAGGGAGAGTCCTGAGCTTTGTGAACGGATCCTCTTGAGCTGATGTGGCAGCTGTGAGCTCGCTCTGAAAATCCCGAGCAATGCGTTGAGGTACGGGCCAAATATACTGAGAGAATGGTTGCAATGCCAATTTGTTGACATCAGAGTTTAGTTTGGGGTCTGTGGGCAACAAGTTGACGGTGCAGCAGAAGAACGGACTGATGTTGTTGTGGAATGTTTCTACTATGAAGCACCCTGATAAGAGCTCCATTAAAGCTGCAGTTTATTGTGACTCACTCACACATACAAATACTCACTAGAGCAATACATGGGGATTCTTGTGTTCTTGTGTTCAGATGTCTCGGTTTCTGGACCTGGCAGAGTTTGGAGAAGCTGCTCGCTTCCTTCGTCTCACCAACTTGGAGCAGCTGGCTGCTATCGCCCAGGCGTATGACGGTAGATATACTGCATACTCATACGGGTTCTTTATGCCCATAATACACACATGCACCTGAATAAAGACCTGCGTATTTCTCAAAGGCACAAAGCGAGTCTGGATGCCCGATGACGTTGAAGCGTACATCGAAGTGGAGGTTAAAGAGCTGAACGGAGACAAGACCACTGTGGAGACCAAGGACGGACGGGTTAGTCAGTCCTAACTACTCAGTGAAGCTGTTTTTAAATGCTATCAATGTATTCATCATGTAGTCCTTTCATCTGATGGAATCTGGACTGATTAAATATGTATTTGATGAACTTTCTCTGAAGCAGACTGTCTCTAAACATCTCTGAGCTCGTTGAACTGTTTCACGTTGGTTTCAGTTTCTGTTGGTGAAAGAGAACGAGCTGCAGCCGCTGAACCCTTCAAAGTTCGACATGATCGAGGACATCGCCATGCTGACGCACCTGAACGAAGCCTCGGTGCTCTTCAACCTGAGGAGGAGATACAGCATGTGGATGATCTACGTGTGTGTTTGTTCTGCTGCACATAAAACACCGCTGAGCTCATGGAGCACATTGGGTTTTTCGTGATTAGCAGACGTGTGGATGATCTGTTGATGTGCTTGTTTTTAGACCTACTCGGGTCTGTTCTGCGTGGCGGTCAACCCGTACAAATGGCTGCCGGTCTACTCGACTCAGGTGGTCGCCACGTATAAAGGCCGGCGCCGTCTGGAAACGCCGCCTCACATCTACGCCGTCGCCGACAACGCCTACCTCGACCTGCTGCAGAGTGAGTCACCTGGAACCTCTGACGGCTAGCCGTGCTACAAGTCTGCTAGCATGAGGCTGTCCTGCTTCTTTTATTCAGTTTTATTGGCAAAATTAGGAAACATTTTTTCAATATTGCCTTTAAATTCCTGTTAAAGCTAATTAACATTAAATAACATTACTGAAAATGGCTGAGTGATCATTTAATAACCCCCCAAAAAATGAAGGGAGTTTGACTTAAAGAAGTAAAAATTATGTCATTTTCTGCCAGAAAGCGAAGCTGCACATTTCCCAAAATGTTGAATTAGTCTTTTAAATATATGTTCCCCTGTTGGTTGACGAGGCTCCATTTTCCTCCACAGATCGAGAGAACCAGTCGATGTTGATCACGTGAGTCAGAACCTCGGCTGCTTTAACATTACAAACTTCAAATGCTGCATTTCTGACAAACGTAACGTCATCAATTTAATTAGCAAGAAATGTCAAAATAAAGCAATGCACACTATAAAATACGTCTTGTTATTGAGTGTGCCGTGATCTTTGTTCCTTAAACTTACTGTAACTTGTGTCGTCTGTCAGCGGTGAGTCGGGAGCAGGAAAAACCGTCAACACCAAGAGAGTGATTCAGTACTTTGCCATCATCGCTGCTCTGGGGGAGAAGGTGAAAAAAGGAGTAAGTCCTCTCAACAGCATATCTTTATTAGCATCTTGTTGCTGTAGTTTAAAAATGAACGCCCTCTGGGAATACTGAGATTTGATTGTGTTTCTACCAGGAGACAACCTCCGGTTCTGAACAGTGAAGTCAGAGCTTCATGTGTTAAAGCTGCATTCTCTCTAGTGTCCACCAGGGGGCGACTCCTCTGGTTGTATAGAAGTCTAGTCTAAAATGACTCTACTTCTCTCTTGATTTATTCCCTCAGTAAACATTGTAAACATGAGTTTATGGTCTCAATCTCTAGTTTACAGTCTTCTTCAATACAGCATGATGTTCATTTAGTACATTATGCTCCATTTAGAGTCAAACACACCATAAAGCAGGGGATGATTTAGGGGCGGGGCTACACGCTGATTGACAGGTCTCTACCAGAGACGTATACGGCGTCTCTACGTCACTCCTCCTCAGTCCAGATGTGGTCACTTCCTGTTCACTGGTTGCAAAAATAAACTAACAAACAAATCGCCAACCTCAAGGCTTCAAAACATCCACAAACCAAAGAGAGGCGTCACGATGACGACGCCCACTTCTAATAGACAGTCTGTAGTTTCTGCATCATCAGACTTTAGACTCTCTCTCTCTCTTTGTGTGTTCAGGGATCTTTAGAGGACCAGATCATCGAAGCTAATCCGGCCATGGAGGCGTTCGGCAACGCCAAAACCGTCCGCAACGACAACTCATCCCGCTTTGTGAGTTTAATGAATTCATTCATGATGGCCGCTGTGAGCCGAGGAGGACATGTTGTGTTACAAAGAGCGTCCGTCTGTGTTTGTGTGTCTCAGGGAAAGTTCATCAGAATTCATTTTGGGCCGACTGGAAGGCTGGCGTCTGCTGACATCAACATCTGTGAGTTGGTTTTATAATTGAATCAACAGATGCCTTTGAAATTGTACATTATGTATTTTAGAAATGACAAAATGCAAGAAAATTGTTCCCTATTATAATCTATTAATTTGTATTAAATGGTATTATACTACTACAGTACACAGCAGAGTATTTATGTGTGTATTTCATCAGATCTTCTAGAAAAGTCAAGAGTCGTGTTCCAGCAGCCGGCAGAGAGAAGCTACCACATCTACTATCAGATCCTGTCCAATTACAAGCCAGAACTACAAGGTAACCACACCCACTACTAGATCCTGTCCAATCACAAGCCAGAACTATAAGAAAAATATTAATATCTTTCAAAAAGTATATGTCATGGTCTACAGGATAATTTGAGATATTGATTCTAATTCATCTGGTTTTCTCAGCCTGTATTTCTGCTACATTGATGCGAAAAAAAGAAAAAAGTCTCAATTATAAATCCGTCCACATTTCAGCACCAGGAACAGCTCCGTGATTTATCCAATCACAGATCGGCTATGATGTTTCATACCAACATATTAAACTATCTCTGCTACTAGGATGTCAGCTGAATAAGGGGGACGGCATCTCCGCTTCAATCTCCTACTAATGATACTTTTTATGTAATACTATGATTATGAAGCGAGACGCTACAGGAAAATGATCGTTCTTCAATTTAGAGATTTTGTTCTATTTCTCTTCCACAACACGTCGTCTTTCAGACTAGAGGAAAGAAAACATTTATTTTACTTCTTTGTTTGTTTACGTCTGTAGATTTCTCCTAAATTCACCAAAAGTCACCACTACATAATGCCTCATTAGCATATTTCAACATAACATTTCAGAAATCTTGTAATACAATAAATACTCATCTCAATGTGAGTGATGAACTGTTGAAGTTTCATGGTGATATCTATGAGTTAAAAGATGAACTCGCTCTACTGCGTTGCAGACATGCTGTTGGTGACCACCAACCCCTACGACTACCACTTCTGCTCTCAGGGTGTGACCACAGTGGAAGGCATTGACGATGCAGAGGAGCTGAAGCTCACTGATGTAAGAAACCTCACCCCTGAACACACACACACACACACACACACACACACACACACACACACACACACTGATGACATGTAAACTATGATGTTTACGTGTGTGTGTAGCACGCCATGGACACGCTGGGCTTCACTCCAGAAGAGAAGTACGGCTGCTATAAGATCGTTGGAGCCATCATGCACTTTGGAAACATGAAGTTCAAGAAGAGGCAGAGAGAGGAGCAGGCCGAGGCCGACGGCACAGAGAGTAAGACCCACACAGAGCTACACACCATCAGCTCTCTATCTCAAATACAACCATCATTATATCATTATATTACCAGAGGTACATACTGCATCCTACGATTTACCGTACCACGTCTCAGAGGTACATATTGTACTTTATACTGTACAACATCTCAGAGGTCAGCTGGTTCTTTGCCTCCTCATCTTCGTTAAAATTGTGGGGCGTTCATGCAGTCGGGTATGAATGATGAGATGTGTGTGTTGTGTGTGTTGAGGTGTGGATAAAGCGGCCTACCTGATGGGCATCAGCCCCGCCGACCTGCTGAAGGGCCTCCTGAACCCCCGCGTCAAAGTCGGAAACGAGTACATCGTCAAGGGACAGACCGTAGAGCAGGTAACCCATCGATCAATCAATGCATCAATCAATCACGGCCTATTGCGTCAAACCTGACCGGCTGTCTACTGTGTCTGCAGGTGAACTCTGCTGTTGCAGCTCTGGCCAAAGCCACGTATGACCGCATGTTTAAGTGGCTGGTGAGTCGCATCAACTCGTCCTTATACACCGCTCTGCCTCGTCAGTACTTCATCGGAGTCCTCGACATCGCCGGCTTCGAGGTCTTTGAGGTTTGTATGCTTTTCCTATTTATAATGCAAAATAGTGCCTCTTGTGGGCCATAGCTAATGTTCCAGTTGGAGTTACTGACAATGTAAGCCAGATAGCTTAGCTAAACGTTTTAGAAAGCATGATGGCAAACAAGTAGCTTTCACACACTCACAGAGCTTAGTGCTCTGTAGCTCTTCTAGCAAAAGTGTCAAACTCGAGGTTAGTTTTCTTGGTGGAAGGCCGGATGCTGTTAAGGTGCTTTCAGACAGTGAGAAGTTGCTTTCACTGTTTTCAATGTTACTATGATATCAGTAAGCGAAAAATCAAATAAAAATCTCTCATTCTCAACCTCTCATTGTCTGAAGGCACCTTCATAGCATATTGAAAAGGGCTGAAAATGATCTGTGTGTGGGTGAGGTGGGGGTTGCTTGGACATATGGTTTCCTTATTTTGGAAACCTATACTACCTGTGATTCACAACCACATTTCTGTTGTTTATATCTTTCTGCAGTTCAATAACTTTGAGCAGCTGTGCATCAACTTCACCAACGAGAAGCTGCAGCAGTATTTCAACCACCACATGTTCATCCTGGAGCAGGAGGAGTACAAGACTGAGGGGATAGAGTGGACCTTCATAGACTTCGGTTTGGACTTACAGGCCTGCATAGACCTCATAGAGAAGGTGTGTGTGTGTGTGTGTGTGTGTTAGTTCTTGTGTTTCTCATGTCCTATGTAAATCTTAATTATTTTTGACATTATACAGGTAGAGTTTAACCAATGGTGTATCAGTTCTATTAGATGGAAGAGGTCGACGTGTTGGGTGAAATCTGATGGCTAATCAAAGATGAATGTGAATATTTTCCAGCCCATGGGCATTCTGTCCATCATGGAGGAGGAGTGTATGTTCCCCAAGGCCACTGACAACAGCTTCAAAACCAAACTCTACGACAACCATTTTGGAAAGTCGCCCAACTTCCAGCGGCCACGGCTGGACAAGAAGCGCAAACACGAGACGCACTTTGAGTTGGTTCACTATGCCGGAGTGGTGAGTGTCAGTTGCTCATGTTAGAGGTGCTTTGCTCATTTGTTCGCCAACTGGAATTGGTTGATGTTAATTACAGGTTTGATTGATGGTTCCCATTCAAAATAAAGTGTGAAAAAAAGGCAATTATGTTATTATCACTGTTTTTGTTTCCTGATCCATCGCGGCTGACGTATCCTTATCACACAGTTGTGCAACCATCAAATTAAAATAAAGATACAGTTTCTGCTTTTGGAGGCTCTAATAGAAAAATGACATCACGGTATTGGAACGTAAAATGGAAATAAAGTGGAGCGGTGGCATTTACATGTGTGTCTAATAAGGCAACAACAGCAATGGATGAAACTGCATGTTCTAGCAGATTTTACACGACAAACCAACAACAACACAGAGTTGGACTGATCTTTGTCATTCATGGTTTCGTGAGGTGTTGTAAGGAACAGATCCAAAAGAGACATGCAGAGATAGAAAAGGAGACTGAAAATGACAGAGCTCCTGCCTCCAGAGAAGTGATGCTACCGAGTGTATTTATTTCTTTTTTTTAGGCTTTTTGGGTCCAGGTAGTGAGTTTGTGAAGACACCATGGACATGATGTTCTTGTCTTTCTGAGACATAAGTTAAGAGGCCAGACTGAGCTGAGCTGCAATCTTAGAGCAAGTTCTCACCAGCTTTTTGTCTCACTTCCCACCTTAAGACCCCCAAACCAGCAGATCAAGATGAAAGTAATGTTTGTCTGTAAGCCAAAGACAAACGTCCATGTGAGTGACCAATGAAGATGTCTAGTCTATACTGATATTTTGAAGGCCATGTTTAGTTAAAATGTACTTAATACATTACAACTTGGCATGGTTTCTAGTATTAGGGATTCAAGGTGAGCACTGACTTTAAATAGTTTTTCTTTGGCAACAAATACATTTATTTCTGATTGATCTTTGTTAAACCAGTAGAAACTTTGGCAATTCCAGTTATTGATGATATGGTTAGTCAGTTGTTATCTAAATCTCAGGAATAGATTGTAGTGAGAGTTTTCCATAATTTTAGCTTGTGGGAGCCTGTTGATCCTGAGAAGAAGAGGCCCGAGGATGGAGCCCTGTGGAACTCCATGCCATGTACAAAGGACGCTATCGGATAATAACATTCAAACAGAAGCCTCTGTGTTGAGTTATTGGAGAATTATTGATACAAATCAATTCACAGTCACAGCTGTTCTGTATGTATTTCTCTGTAGGTGCCGTACAATATCACAGGATGGCTGGATAAGAACAGAGATCCTCTGAATGAGACGGTGGTGGCTCTGTTCCAGAAATCCTCCCACAAACTAATGGCTGGACTGTTTGAGGACTACATCAGCTCTGACATTGGTAACTAAAAACACTTTAGAGAAACAAAATATAAGAAAGAAATACAAGTGTGACACTGTGTTTGTGTGTGTTTAGTAAAGAAGTGTTGTTTGTGTTGTTGTTTTAGCGGGGGATCCAAAGGCTGAAGGAAGACACAGGAAGAGGAAAGCAGCTTCCTTTCAGACAGTTTCACAGTTACACAAGGTGAGTTGACAGTTGTTCAGGTCTTTGACTCTGACAGGTGAGACTCCTGACACTTCTTAAAGACGGACTCCCACTCATTGTCTGTTTGTTTGATTAAATACAGGAGAATCTAAAGAAGCTAATGGCTAACCTCCGCAGCACTCAGCCTCACTTTGTCCGATGCATCATCCCCAATGACACCAAGAGTCCAGGTAACCAAACAACAACAGCAGCGGTACAACAATCTGTAGCCTTGCTAGCATCACACACCAGAGAGCTAAATGCTATCAATAATTGGTATGCAAATGTTAGCATTGTTCCAATAGTTGTCAACGTTTCAATTAGGGTTGCAACTAACATTTAGTTTAATTGTTGATTAATATGCTCATTATCATTATTATTGTCTTAAAATCTCGTTTTGTCTGACCAGCAGTCCAAAACCCAAATATTATCAGTTTAAACCAAGATGTCATCATCGAAAAAAACAGCCTTATAATTTGTTTGTGCAAGCAGCTTATTACAAACAATATTTACACTTGTTGTTGAGTGGCGACCTCTAGTGGCAGTAGTGATCATGACTGGAAGTCCAGGTAGGGAGGGCAGGGGTGGATGGACGGGTCAAACAAACACAGGACTTTCACCCAGGAGGCCGCTGTTGGTGTCCCGTATGAAATACAAGGAGTTATTTGAAGCTAACGACTACGTTGCTACGTTAAAACATACTTAACTAAGTTAGTACATAACCACATCAAGTACTACACAACAAACATACTTATTTTAACCCAAGCCATTTCCCAACATAATCAAGTAGTTTTGTTTCACAGTGTGTTTAAAACACTTTCACAACATAGTAGAACAAGTAGAACGGTCCTATATGCCGTTTTGTGTGTTCATTGGCAAACAACCAGTTCTGTTGTCTAGGTTTGAGGACGTGTTGGTTTAAAACCCCATAAAACAGAAAATAAGCACATCAGAGAAACTGAAACCAGAGAATAATTATTAAACATTATTTCCTGGCAATTTACTTTGACAATTGTTGATTAATTGAGTGGATTTGCTAATATTGACTAACTTACACAAAATAAAGGACAATAAAGTATCTCTCAATGTCACACATGCAAAGTAAAACTAATGTAACTTCAATGTGTCCCATGAAAATGAGAGCAGATTGAATCTAAAATATCAAAACATTCTCAACACTGTTACGAAGCTTCAAGTGTCCTTACTACATCCCTCCTCCAGGTGTGATGGATGCCTTCCTGGTCCTCCACCAGTTGAGGTGTAACGGAGTCCTCGAGGGGATCCGGATTTGCAGGAAGGGCTTCCCAAACCGCATCCTGTACGCCGAGTTCAAACAACGGTCGGTCTCAAACCCACAACAACACAGAGCCACACATGCTAATATTTCACCGGTACTCTCCAGTAATTCATGAGGACTTTTCTTTCTCAGTTATCGCATCTTGAATCCTGCTGCAATTCCAGAGGACTCGTTTGTGGACAGTAGGAAGGCTGTGGAGAAACTGCTGGGCTCTCTGGACATCGACCACAGCCAGTACAAGTTTGGACACAATAAGGTACAGATACTGTGAATAATACTACCAGGGTCTCAGGTGCCATATGCTGTACAGATTGTAACACCCTCTGAAGCAAATGCAAGACTTGTAAGTTAGGACAGAGCTACTGTTCACACCACTGACTTCTGTTTGGAGCGATGAGATGAAGATGGTCTTCTCCGTCCTCGCAGGTGTTTTTCAAGGCGGGGCTGTTGGGTCTGTTGGAGGACATGAGGGACATCCGTCTGGCTCAGATCCTCACCATCGTTCAGGCCATGGCCAGAGGGAAGCTGATGAGGATGCATCGGGAAAAGATGGCGCTGCAAAGGTCGATATGACAACCACCTCATGAATTAATAATAACAGCAAATTGTCAGCTGGAAAGAAGGAAAAACTGTTTGTTTAGTGGGTAAAAGCACGAGCTTGGGCTATTAATTCTTCCTCTCAGGGACGCTGTAATGGTGATCCAGTTCAACATCAGAGCGTTCTTCACCGTGAGGACTTGGCCGTGGATGATGCTCTTCTATAAGATCCGCCCAATGCTCAGGAGCGCCCAGATGGAGAAAGAACTGGCTGCTCTCAAAGAAGAGTTCAAAAAGTTAAAAGAAGCCTTCGACAGGTCTGTTCACCTGTCAGCTGTTTAGACTCTCTTTACGTTAATATTTACACATTCATATCCGGGTTGAGAAAGTAAAATTAACTACATGCAGGCAGAGACATTAATTAACATGGTACGTCTGCTGCTCTGTTTTTTTCATTTTTAAATCTGTCACGTTGGTTAGTTGCTGCGTCTTTCTCCGTCAGGTCAGAGGCCAAGCGTTGGGAGGCGGAGGAACGGCAGGTGGTTTTGGTTCAGGAGAAAAACGACTTGGCTCTGCAGCTTCAAGCTGTAAGTCTCACTGAAAGTTCAAGGAACTCTCCTGGTCCACAACTCTTATCTAGTTCTAGATAAACTAATGTCAATGCAGTCGTTGAAGCACGCAGAACACATACCAATCGGGGGATTATCGGATCTACAAGACTTCTAGCTTCTTTAGAAAAGCCTCTATCACTAGGTTATCCTCTAGGTTCTTTATTGTACTGAATAATAGAACAGCAATAGAGCCATTCAGGAGGTACCGTATGCTTGTCTCTTTCACAGTTAAAGTTAACTCAAGAGTTAGAAAAAAGTCCCTTCATTGGATGCAGGTTTTAAATATTTGAGAATTAATATTATGCAAAAATTAAACAGCTTGTTTCAGTTGAATAGCATTTTTTTGTTAATCAAATTTGAATTCACTTTGATCAAATGGGACGCATCATGTCTGCTAGCTCTGCCTGAGTAGTTTGTTTGCAGTTTGTTGTCCAATAAAGAAACATGTATCTCCACAATTGTTGACTTTGTTATTCAGATAAAATGAAGGATTACCTTTATCTTTCTTCTTAAACTAAATACATATTTGAAACAGCTCTATTGTCCCAATACTAACAACAGGCCTGTTAACAGTTTGAGAATAAACGCAAGATGAAAAGATATCTTTGCACCCAGTAGAGCTGTAGGTCCAGGATGTATTAGCCTAGCTTAGCACAAAGACTGACGGCAGATGGAAACTGCTAGCCTAGCTCCATCAAGTAAAAGAAACAAAAAAGTTGCATGTAAATCAAAATGTCATATCTGCAATTTGAAAAAAGTGGGATTACAATCACCTTTTCTCAAAAGACAAATGTATCTCTAAAATATAAGATTTGATCTAAGCTACTTATTTTAGAGAGCTATTCTCTTGTAAACTCATTATCCTCTTTAATATCTCTAAAATGTTTTTTTTAATATTTGAATCATCCAGGAGCAGGACAACCTGACAGACGCAGAGGAACGCTGCAACCAGCTGATTCAGTCCAAAATCTCTCTGGAGTCGAAGCTGAAGGAGATGCAGGAACGTCTGGAGGACGAGGAGGAGTTGACGGCCTCGCTGACGTCCAAGAAACGTCAGCTGGAGGAGGAGGTGGTCTCACTGAAGAAAGACGTGGACGACCTGGAGATGACTCTGGCTAAAGTGGAGAAAGAGAGACATGGAGTCGAGAACAAGGTGCGTTAACCGACAGCTTTGTATCACTGCAGGGTTCCTTCACTTTGCAATGTCGCTTCTCTTTGATTTCTGTCTTTGGTTGAGAGCTTTAGTCTGGTGACGGGGTGGAACTTTTTTTCTTCCGTCCAGGTGAAGAACCTGTCCCATGAGATGTGTGTTCTGGATGAATCCATAGCATCTCTGACCAGAGAGAAAGCCGCCCTGCAGGAGGCTCACCAGCAGGCTCTGACTGACCTTCAGGCGCAGGAGGACAAGGTCAACATGCTGGTCAAGGTGAAATCGAGACTGGAGCAGCAAGTGGACAATGTAAGAAAATACATATACATATCACACTCAACAACCCATAGGGCCTCCTCGCTGGATATCTAAAGAACACCTAGAACCTCTTTAATGATTAACAATTACCAAATAGAGAGCTAGAACCTTCCCAGTGACAACAGAACCTCTAAATGATCTGTAAAACCTGCTTATTGACCAGTCCAGACCACTACATATACCCAAAGGACTCATGGACCTTCCTGAAGGGCCACTATAATGTAGCACCACTGGAACCACCTACATAAACTCCTGAAACCCCCTTGGTAACCACGAGGACCACCACAACCACCTAAAAGACCCCTAGACAACTTAAAGCCCTTTAAATCTTTAAAACGTCCTCAGTGACCACAAGTACCACCTAACGGACCTTTGCAACCTCTATTTGATCACCAGAACGTCCTAAAGAACTACCAGAACCTCCTAAATGGCCACTACAACCACCATCTAGACAATCTAAAGCCCTTAGAACCTCTCCAGTGACCATAAGGACCACCCAACAGACATTCAAAGCCTCTTTATGACCACTAGAACCTCCTAAACTGGAAACTCTTGAAAGACCACAAAACTCCTTCGAACCCCCTTGAAGGTTCTGGTATGCCATGAGATCAAAGTACTCTGTTCTGAGTTTGTCTCCATTTCTTGACAGCCTTGCCCCTCTCTCCTCTGCAGGTGGAGAATTCCTTGGAGCTGGAGAAGAAGGTGCGTTTGGAACTGGAACGAATCAAACGGAAGCTGGAGGGGGATCTGAAGCTGTCCATGGACTCGGTGAAGGACCTGGAGAGCCAGAAGGACGAGCTGGAGGAGAGACTGAAAAAGTAAGAGCTGGTCTGGAGCTGGTAGTTATCTTTTATCGAGCGATGATTTTCATTTAATTTCTCGACAAAGCTTAACAAAAAAAGTCTAGAATTAACATGAAAAAACTGATATTTTGTAGCATTAAGATAATTTCCTTTCTCTTTCCATCTCTCTATTCCTCCCTAAAGAAAAGACTTTGAGTCGGGTCAGCTTCAATCTAAACTGGAGGATGAACAGAGCGTGCTTACTCATCTTCAGAAGAGGATCAAAGAGCTTCAGGTTGGTCCGACTGATCCAGAATAGAACTTGTAACCAGCTTCCTGATCTTCCCCTTCATCACTTCATGTGTATAATTCATCGCTCCCTTCAGACTCGTATCGAGGAGCTGGAGGAGGCGCTGGATGCGGAGCGAGCGTGGCGTTCCAAAGCCGAACGTCAGAGGAACGACATCACCAGAGAGCTGGAAGAGCTCGGGGAGAAACTGGAGGAGGCAGGAGGAGCCTCTGCTGCTCAGATCGCTCTCAACAGGTCATCATCAGCATTAAAGCTGACATGTTACAACATGTTGTAATTGTAATGACTTTGGTTATCTGAAGGTGTGTTTACTTAAAACAGAGCGGTGTACAAATTGACTATAAAATACAAAATTGACGTCAAACAGGAAGAGGGAGGCGGACTTCCTGAAGATGCGGCGGGAGCTGGAGGAGGCGGGGCTTCACCACGAGGCGATGGCCGCCACTCTCAGGAAGAAGCACTCGGACACGGTGGTGGAGCTCGGTGAGCAGATTGACGCTCTGCAACGAACCAAACAGAAACTGGAGAAGGAGAAGGTCGAGTTCAGGCTGGAGGCTGACGACCTAGCTGCTAGCGTGGAGCAGCTATCCAGGAACAAGGTAAGTCCACCTTAAAAAGAAAACTCCAGTGAAGTGTCTTGAAGCTGCATTCTCTCTAGTGTCCACCAGGGGCGACTCCTCTGGTTGTATAGAAGTCTAGTCTAAAATGACTCTACTTCTCTCTTGATTTATTCCCTCAGTAAACATTGTAAACATGAGTTTATGGTCTCAATCTCTAGTTTACAGTCTTCTTCAATACAGCATGATGTTCATTTAGTACATTATGCTCCATTTAGAGTCAAACACACCATAAAGAGGGTGATGATTTAGGGGCGGGGCTACACAGTGATTGAGAGCAACTTGACAATTAGTATAGAGGTGTAGCAACCAGCTCCACCCTCTCATCCAAATGTGGTCACTTCTGGCTCCAAAGAAACCAAGATGGCGACGGCCAAAATGCCAAACTTGAGGCTTCAAAACTGCAATCCACAAACCAGACTGTGTTCACTTCTTACTCCATGTTCTTTACCAGGCAGAGAGGGTCAAATGAAATCCAGGGGTTTTGTCATTTAACTGAAGCTCCCAGAAAAAAAAGTGCCTATAGCTTTGAAGCAAATTTGACATTGGTGGAATTAAAACTTCCAGGTCCATCACATAATGCTATTGGGCCTAAAAAACTTCTGTAAATCATCGGATATATTTTGAGGCAAATCAACTTCCCAGTACAAACACTTAAACAGTCCTTATTTAAAGCATTAGCTCCTAAAAAGTAGTAGAACGCACTAACAGCTGAATCCAGCGTTATTTTCCTTCCTGTCGTCTGGTGGCATCACTATGACTCTGGACCAGACTCAATCGTCAGTTGATATGGCTTCTTGTATGTGTGTGTGTGTGTGCGTGTGCGTGTGTGCGTGTGCGTGTGTGCGTGTGTGTGTGTGTGTGTGTGTGTGTGTGTGTGTGTGTGTGTGTGTGTGTGTAGGGAGCGGTGGATAAGATGTGCAGGGTTTATGAGGACCAGCTGAATGAAACCAGAAGCAGAGCAGAGGAGCTGCAGAGACAGCTGACCGACGTTTCTGCTCAGAAAGCACGGGCACTCACAGAAACTGGTACAACACGCACACACACACACACACACACACACACACACACACACACACACATATAGTCCTTTATAATAGTAAAAAGAATGATGTCTCGATCATCCACTGACATTTTGTCGACGTGCACATGATTATTTCAGCCAACTATCAACACAAAGCATGAAGACATTTGAACTCATTTTAAGTGAAAAGAGTGTGTCTTAAATTTAATTCTCAGTTCATAAAAGCTAATGAAGGTGGCTGGACCAACCCACTTTAAAACGTCTTCTCTGTGTTGTTCTTTTAGCCGAGTACAGCCGTCGTCTGGAGGAGCGGGACGCTATGATTGGTCAGCTCCAGCGCTCCAAAGCCGGGGTTTTCCAGAACTCCGAAGACCTGAAGAGGCAGCTGGAGGAGGAGAGCAAAGTAACACTGAACCGTTATAACTCTGATCCATCGTCTCAATACTCAACCTCATGGTTGTCCTAACTCTGTTTAGTCAAAGTAAGTACATGCGTGACCGTGTGTGTGCTTCAGGCTCGTGTGGCGCTGGCTCACGCGGTGCAGGCGTCCCGTCACGACAGCGGTCTGCTCAGAGAGCAGCTGGAGGAGGAGCAGGAGTCCAAAGCTGAGCTGCAGAGGGAGCTCTCCAAAGCCAACGGCCAGGTGGTCCAGTGGAGAGCCAAGTACGAGACCGACGCCGTGCTGAGGATAGAGGAGCTGGAGGACGCAAAGTAAGAAACTGTAATCAGTGGCATCAATATATGTTACAGGCGCATGTCACAACACTCACAGAGATGCACGCGTCCTTCATGATCTCAAAACTGCACCGTGACGGAAACATTCCTGGACCGGCCGACAGGACGACATGGGATAAACAGAAGTACTGAAAGCGTCATCGTCAGTTAACATTTCACTGCACACAGGCACAGATCTCACCATATTAGGTGGCATTTAGCTTGTGCATATGCACACTTACAAAGAATGTTATAAAAGAAAGGATAAATATATCCTATATATATATATATATATATATATATATATATATATATATATATATATATATATATATATATATATATATATATATATATATATAATATATCCTTGAGTGTCTTGATTTCATCTCTTATCGACTCCCAAATTTGCTCTACATCTGCCACAAAGACTGCTGCTGCTTCAGCTACGACTATTACTGCTGCTGCTTCTGGAAGGACTGGATTCTCATGAACGTAGTTGTGAATATTCATGATCCTCAGAGGATGAATCCTGATGATTTTGCTGACCTCATGACCTCTAGCGCCACCATCAGGCTTTTCTACATAACTCACAAAATATCAGACTCTATAACCGTCTTTACCAGCTGCATAACGGGGCGCTTCAAGTATTTTTTTTTCTAATTGTGCAGCTCAGTACATGTTGTTGTCTTAAGTGCTCAATAACTGTTTATCTCGTGCCGTTTGTTTGTAGGAAAAAGCTGGTCGTCAAACTGCAGACGATTGAGGAAGCTGTAGAGACGTCTCAGGCTAAATGTTCCTCACTGGAGAAAACCAAAGTGTCTCTGCAGACAGAGATTGAAGACCTGTTGGTTGAACTGGAACGAACCAACGCTGCTGCTCTGGCTCTGGACAAGAGGCAACGCAACTTCGACAAGGTCAGCGGCATCAGCCGTCACTCTAATCGGTCGTAAACGGTGCAATGTAAAAAATAATCTCAGCTACAAGTTTGATTTTTTGTATGTTTGCTGCAGTTGTTGAGCGACTGGAAGCTGAAGTTTGAGGAGAGTCAGACGGACCTGGAGGTGTCGCAGAGAGAGTCCCGCAGTCTGAGCACCGAGCTCTTCAAACTGAAGAACTGCTATGAAGAAGCTCTAGACCATCTGGAGACGGTTAAACGAGAAAACAAGAACCTGCAAGGTATCTCGTCCTCGTCGTCTGACTTCTTTTGTATATGTTTTAAAATGACATCAAAGCAACAGTCTAAAACACTTTGATTAAGCTCTCATATCAGACTTTGTACCACACTCTCCATATAGGGTTCTTTGGGTTGTCCTCATAGGGGAACCCTGTTTGGATCCTTGTAGTACCTTTTGTAAAGGTTCCACTTGGGACCCTTTCAGAGGGTTCTACACATAACCCAATATAAATGGTTATACCTAGATCCATATGTTAAAGGTTCCACCCAGAACCCCCTATGAGAGCTTTCACAGAGAACCTTTGTATGGTGTAATAGTACTACCTCGAACCCTCTCTGGAGGTTCTACTCAGAACCTTTCAACTTTCTAAGGGTGCTAACGACAACCCACCAAAAGGTTGTTCCAATAAACGTTCTATGTCCCAAGGGTTTTATGTAGTACTTGATGAGTTGCAGCGCCACCCAGAACTATTATGGTTCACAATCACAGTTTTTGGGGGGTTGTGGTTCTGGATTTTTTGGAGGGAAAAGGTTGTTATTGGGACCCTTAGTCAAAAGCAGCTTTTTAGAAAGAACTCCGTTGGGAACCCTAGTTTCAAAGAGTGCCAAACGTCTTGCTGTACGTGACTGTTATGGACCTGAATTCATGTTGTGATTGATTGACAAATTGATTGAGGGACTGTGTTTGTCTCCAGAGGAGATACTGGACCTGACGGATCAAATCGGTCAGGGAGGGAAGACCATCTACGAGCTGGAGAGGATGAAGAAGCTCCTGGATGTGGAGAAGAGTGATATCAGAGCAGCTCTGGAGGAAGCAGAGGTAACTAACTTACATGCTGTAGATACTCGTCAACTGTCTGACAACTCAACTGATCACTAAACATCTCTCTATCCACCAGGGAACTCTGGAGCACGAGGAGAGCAAGACCTTGAAATTTCAGATGGAGTTGCACCAGATAAGGACTGAGATTGAGCGCAAGATTGCAGAGAAAGATGAAGAGATCGAGAACCTCAGGTACCAGATATATTGATAATAGTGAATCAGGAATCAGAATGGTAGAAAACATATTGTGAAATATGCAGTAGACCTGCAGAAAAACTATGCATAAAGCGTGAATACCAGTGCTGTCCACCAGGCGGGGCCACCAGCGCTCCCTGGATACCATGCAGACCAGTTTGGAGGCGGAGGTTCGCAGTCGCACTGAGGCGGTGCGTCTGAAGAAGAAGATGGAGTCCGACCTGAACGAGATGGAGGTTCAGCTGGGACACGCCAACAGACAGGCAGCCGAGAGCCAGAGGGCCATCAGACACCTGCAGACACAGGTAGCCTCATCTGATCGAGGAGATTACAGGAACCCTTCCCTGGGATTGTTGAACTGCTGCTTTAAATAAGGGGCAGTGGAGGTAATGGAGGCATCCCATTCAGAGAAGGTTGTCCACGGCAGATTAAAATAAGGTGGACTTCAGAGCATTGGATCAACTTCTCACAGATCATTTCAAAACATCCAGGAAAATGACCTTGTTCAGGAACATTAGGTGTATAAAATGAATAACTGTTAAAAGACGTTCAAAGTTACTAAAGAAACGGTGGTAGTGTCTCTGAGCACCAGACTCCCTTAGAAAACCTCTCATTCTACTGCAGCAGGGTCTGACAGTCTGACCCTCTCAGTCCTGGTTCTGGTTCTCCCGTGCCTCCCTTCCCTCCAGCGGGTCCAGCAATACATCCTGGGTCTCCAGCAGAGGGAAGAAGCTCTGCTCCTGGAGAAGGAGGAGGAGGAGACGCTGCTGCTGCTGTCAGGAGCTGAGCTCTCCTCCTCCCTCCGGAGCTCTGACTGCAGGTCCAAGGCTGCAGATGAAGCCGGATCTGGGTCCGTCTGCGATGTGGCAGAATGTCTTAACAGGTCTCACTGGGTTCTGTCCTCTCACAGGTTAAAGAGCAACAGGTGGATCTGGAGGACAAATTCCATTTGTCCAATCAGCTCAAAGAACAGATCCTCCTGTTGGACCGACGTTGTTCACTGATGACGGCTGAGGAGGAGGAGCTGCGTGGGATTCTGGAACAAACCGACCGCGGACGCAAGATGGCCGAACACGAGCTGGTGGAGGTCACGGAGAGACTGAACATGTTCACCACACAGGTACACACACACACACACACACACACACACACACACACACATTGATTACCTGATCAGTCAAGTCACTGAGTACTGCCTCAATATAAACTCTATATAAATGAATTGACTGAGTGATCGATGGATTCACTGACTGACTCATTGACATTTATGTTGACAGAGGTTTAACTGGATGCTACTTAGATTGATTGATCAATAGACTTAATGATTAATCCACAAAGTGATTGATTAACATATTGATGGACTGATCAGTTTCCTAACCGATCAATGCACCACCTTAGTGACTGGTGGCCTGATTAGTTGCCGTATTGACTAACAGATTGATCCACTGACTATTGAAATGATTCATGATTCAATGAACAGATGTTCGGGACAGACTGACTGGTTGATTACCCGCCTGTGTTTTTCAGAACTCAGGTCTGATGAACCAGAAGAAGAAGCTGGAGGCCGACGTGTCTCTGCTGGCGGGGGAGGTGGACGAGGCCATGCAGGAGAGTCGCAGTGCTGAGGAGAAAGCCAAGAAGGCCATCACTGATGTCAGTCCTGACCTCTGTCCACAACAAACACAACCCTGATTGATCTTGTGTTTTCTGGAGGGTTTCAACCTTTTTCTGTGGTCCTCCCTCCTCATCTGTTACATTTTTATTACCTCTATGTTTCTTCACCAGGCGGCTCTGATGGCGGAGGAGCTGAAGAAGGAGCAGGACAGCAGCAGCATGATGGAGAGGATGAAGAAGAACATGGTGTCCACGGTGAAAGGTACAAAAAAACCAACACAAATGGCGTTGATGACGGTTGACAAAAGAGCTTCAGCTGCCGGGCTGATGTTAACGTCGTGGTTGTCCCTCTCGCAGAGCTGCAGGTCAAACTGGACGAGACGGAGCAGATGGCGCTGAAGGGAGGAAAGAAGCAGCTCCATAAGCTGGAGACAAGAGTGAGTGCTTGAGCCAGGGCTGACCCGGAGGGTCAAATGGGCCCGTTAGCACTTGGAGCTTAGCAGACAGGAGTAACATGCTACAGAAGGTTCTAAATGAGTAAAAACCCAGACTATCGATAATGTCCGGAGTTACCGGTTCTGCTATCGGTACTTTGGAAGTTCCAGAGTGAGATGTCCTCGTCTCAAACCTCCTCTCTCTGAACCTGTTTTAAAGAGTTTGAACTTTGTCTATTCTTTTCCTAATTATTTGTCTTTTTTTCTCACAAAGTAATGAAAAAGAACCGATAAGCAGTATCGATAAAACCCTAACGATAGCCATCCCTGCTTCATAAGAACCAAGCAGCAGGACGTAAACCTGAGTGGATTTGTGTTCAGGTGAGGGAGATGCAGACGGAGCTGATGATGGAGCAGAAGAGGAGCGACGAGTATCTGAAAGGAGTCCGTCGCAACGAGAAGAGAGTGAAAGAGCTGACGTACCAGGTCCGATCACCTCCCATCACCCGGCTGCTGCTTCCGTCCATACAGACGTTTTGTTGGTTCTGTGTGTGTCTATTGGTTCTCTTTCTGTCCCTGCAGTCAGAGGAGGACAGGAAGACTCTGCTGAGGATGCAGGAGCTCATCGATAAGCTTCAGACCAAAGTCAAGAGCTACAAGAGACAAGCAGAGAACGCCGTGAGTCTGATTAGTTAATTCATTCAAACCGAGACGATGGAGGTCGCAAATCAGAATTGAGTGTTGAAATAGTTTAAATCTATATTTTGTATAATAACGATGTGTGAAATGACAATGGGTTGTGTGTCTCTGGTAGTGAATGTTGTGTTCACAACTTGTTTCCGCTCTGCTGTAAAATAACAGTGGTTATTGAAAGGTTTAAAGTTGAATCGTCGCGGTCGTTGTTCCTCTCGGTGTCCACCAGGAGGAGCAGGTGGGCTGCAGCACGGTGCGTTTCAGGAAAGTTCAACACGAGCTGGACGACGCCGAGGAGAGAGCCGACATCGCCGAGACGACCGTCAACAAGCTGCGGATTCGAACTCGCGAGCAGACCAGCAAGGTCGCCATGGTGAGGCCCGCTCATGCGCCTATTGTTGTTTTGTGTCCGTACGGTGGTTCTGATCTTCTGTTTGTGTCTCTGCAGATCATCGAATGAAGCTCTGCTGCCTCTTCAAACACCTTCACTGTTTTTCTGCCGTTTGTGTGACGTTTCCAATATCTGATTGCCGTGTGTTTGAGTCTGACGTGTTTCTGCTGTATAGTCCAGGATCATGGGGGGACACGTGAATCTGCATCTGCTGTACTGAAACCATGTCAATATGTTTCTGTCTCCACTGTGAAGCATCGTCAACTGGTTTGTAGAGGAAGTTTCGAAGGAAGCGAGTACGAATAAGAGCTGGTTTATAGCAAAGCAGTATAGTAGTACTGAACGATACAAGTTAGTAGTACTAAACTTTACAGGTTTGTAGTACTAAATGTTACAGGTTTATAGTACTAAACTTTACAAGTTAGTAGTACTGAACAATACATGTTAGTAGTACTGAATGATACATGCTTTTAGTACTAAACTCTAGAAGTTTGTAGTACTAAACTTTACAGGTTTGTACTACTAAATGTTACAGGTTTTTTTCAGTACTAAACTTTACAGGTTTGTAGTACTAAACTTTACAGGTTTGTAGTACTAAACTTTACAGGTTTTTTTCAGTACTAAACTTTACAGGTTTGTAGTACTAAACTTTACAGGTTTTTTTCAGTTCTAAACTTTACAGGCTTGTAGTACTAAACTTTACAGGTTTTTTTCAGTACTAAACTTTACAGGTTTTTTTCAGTACTAAACTTTACAGGTTTGTAGTACTAAACTTTACAGGTTTATAGTACTAAACTTTACAGGCTTGTAGTACTAAACTTTACAGGCTTGTAGTACTAAACTTTACAGGTTTATAGTACTAAACTTTACAGGCTTGTAGTACTGAACGGTTTCAGCAGGTTGTGCATAAACTTTGTCACACAATTCTCAGTGAGTTTGTAAGATTATTTAAGATTGAAATACTTCATTCACTTCATTTGGTAAATTGTAAAATACAAGAGACAAGGCGAGAGCGTTTGTCAGAGTCGGACACAGAATGCGAGGCTGTGGCTATTTCCTGGAATCAACAAGTAACGTTACAGTCCCAGAATGGAGCAAACATGAAAAGGTCTTTTTGCCCCCCTACAGCTGTTAGCCCCCACTGGTTCCTGCTTCTCTTACCCTTCATTTACAGTGAAACTTTACTGCAAATGTTGAGAAATGTGCATGTTTTTGTAGCTGAGGGCAAAATAAGTTAGAAATTATGCGTCTATAAGTGGTTTGACTGTCGCTGACAGAGGCTACATTGCTATACAGTTTGCTACATACATTTTAAGAGTTAAGTGATGTTTTTTAATATTTACATTGAATCAAATGACAGTAATGTTAAAGTGTCTCTCGTGCTGATCACAGAAGCTAGCTTCTTTTGCCTTCTTGCACAGTTACTGTGCGGTTGAGTCCGTCCGGCTCTCACCGTCGCGTTCATATACCAGCTGTAGCGTCACTCCGGTGGGACGGTCGTGTTGCTCTGTAGCTGGATGTGGAAGCAGGAAGCAGGTTTGCCAAAGCGTTAGCCACAACTACTTAGTAAGCTAATGACACACCAGAGCTGATGGGTTTTCTGCCCCCCAGTGGTTAAAACCCATCACTACCACTTCAATGTGATCTTGATAACAGTTTTGAAAAAGCACAACCAACAAATAGACACGTAAGAGTGATATAGTGTCTGTATTCAGACTGTGTGTTTGACTATTTATGTGTGAGTTTTACCGATTGAAATCTTCAGTGTAGTAAAACATGAAAAATAAATACCTGTTGGTGTTTGACGTAGAGTTTGTTGACTTCTTTAAGTTGCTCTTCTGCATCACAAAACACCTGCCAGCCTGTGAAACACAAATCATGAAGGTCTCCAACAAAACGAGCATCGACTCTACACACATCTAGACACACAGACATCTACTGTCCAGAACATGAACATCCTGGTGATCTATCGGACCAGCAGTGGATCAGTAATGTGTTTGGCCAGAGGGTGGCGCAAGAAGAAAGATAAAGGAGCCAATGAAACTGACAAGGGTTCATCCTCTGTAGAGCAGGAATGGGATGAGGAGTTACTTTGAAAGATGCTAAGTAACTTCAAACCAAACAGAAAGCAGATTTTTCTTGTAGACGGAATCCAGGTAAACAGGAAGTGACCATCTCAACACAGACCTTCTCAAGAAGCCTCTGGAACACGCAGAGAAACACATCTGTAAGCTCCTGATGTTCACTTTCACACATGTAGACGTGATGAACGCGTGTTAAGAGATCGTTAAGAGGACGACGTCACCGTGGGATTCACTGGTGATGAAGCTGAGGATGAAGCATGGTTATTACTGAATAACATGGAACATCTGCAAGCATCTGGTCCAATGCTGTGGCCGTTCTTCAGTCAGTATTTTTCATGGAGGGTCAACTATGAGAGGAAGATCTCTGAGAGGATCTCTGGAGGTGTCAGGATTAGATCTAATGAAGGTCTACTCCAGTCAGAGAGATGAGTCGCTTTTTACAAACTGTTCTAAAGCTGAATTAGTCATTAAGGACAGAACGTTGTTTTACTGATTCCAGCATCTCAAATGTGAATATTTGTCAGATTCTCTTTGTCTTTTATGAAAGTAGACTCAATGCATTTTAAATAAAAACATTTAAAAACGGAACAATAAAAAACTAAAGAAAGAAAACACACTTTGAGCAGAGAAGGAGGTACATTTTGGCATTCGACACTTTATTCACAAACTAAAACCAATCACTGTATCCGGGTCAGTGGGGGGGGGGGGGGGCGTGGGGCGCTGTACAGGCGTGTTAGATCAGAATCAACTGGCTGCACACCGTTCACATCACGTGTCGCTTCCTGTCTCACCTCAAACCATCTAACTGGTCCATTCATCCCTCCGTCCTCCAATCAAAGTGCTCAGCAGTTTGTCCTTCAGTGTGTGTGTGTGTGTGTGTGTGTGTGTGTGTGTGTGTGTGTGTGTGTGTGTGTGTGTGTGTATGTGTGTGTGTGTCCAGTTCAGAACCAGGACTCTGATCTGAAGTCTGGTCCAGAACGGTTCCCGATTCTACCGCGTGTCTTTAGAGAAACACAGCTAAACATTTACAAATACATTCAAAACAGCACCAGGAGGTTCTTGTCGTCCTCGCTGGTTTGTTAGACAGCAAATAGCACCGCAGAGCAAATACACGAGGGGTTAAACCCAGAGACCATCTGTACAGACAGCTGCTCTCACACAGGGAGGCAGAGGGAACACTGTGACACTGATAGAAGTCAAACTACGGGGATGAAAACGTCTTCTCTACATCAACGGCATGAGGTCCAAACAGAGACGCTCTCTAAAGAACAAGAGTCAAAGAGGAAGAAATCCATCAGCTGTAGTCAACAGGTGAGAGACGTCCTCACATATAATCACTCATATATCTACGTTTAATAAAGACCAGGAGGTGAAGTCACATCTTGTGTATTTTGTCTCATAATTCAGACCCGACATCAACACTGAATCATCCTCAGCTTTAATAACGTTACATTCAGATCTTGAGTTTGGATTCACTCCAATCTTTGAGTGTATTTTATATTTTGGGGATTGTTTAGCTATTAAAACAGAACCAACCTGGATGATGTATTCAGGTTATTAACACTGGAGCTGTGCATGAAAACTGATTATTAAAAGTCTTCAACCTGACGGACTGAAAACGATGTTTAAGTATTAAGAGAGTTTTTCAATTTATCATCGAGTTTGAGTTAAATGACTGAGACTTGCTGATGTATAAAAACATGTATGAATGAGGTATATATATATATATATATATATATATATATATATACCCAACAGGAATTTGGCACTGAGGAGCTGTTACCTCATTGGTCCACACATCAGCCAATCACCTGTCATCTACCTGCAGCACTCGGATATTTATAGACACGCCTGCTGTGTGCTGCTGAAAGGCATTCTGGGAATTGTAGGAAAT
>NW_027176783.1:1025359-1030359 GCF_023349555.1 Cebidichthys violaceus
CTCCAGGGGGCGGGCCTTCTTCAGGTGTCCTCTGACCTCTCTCAGGTTCTTTATCTTGGTCTGCAGCGTCTCAATCTGACAGGAAGAGAAGAACCTTCAGACTCAAGACCTAACGGGACATTTAAAGGCTCTCTGTCATCCACCACAGGAGGAGATATTGGTCCTCTTATGTAGAACTGTTTGGATGGTTGATGGATGTGAATACCTCGTGGTCGATGTGCAGCTTGTGGTCCTTCCAGGCCTGCAGAGTCTGATAGAGTCCATTGTCACACTTCACGGTGGCATTGGGCAGAATGGAACATCTGCAGTGAAACAACATCATCCTGTTACAGTGAACATCTGGACTTCACGGAAGCTGACACCTAATGATGGAGCAGACTTTCACACGTTTTCCCTGAATGTGTTAGTTTATAAAATAAAGATCTCACGGCTGGTGGATTGAGCAGAGCAATCTGAGCTGTCAAAGACTCGTTCCGTCTGTGCTGATAATTCTCATTAGTCATAATTTATCAGCCGTTATACAACATTCATCTCCCACCACAACGTGTCATTAGGTAGGAGGTGTTAGCAGAGGAGAGTTGAGTCTAAGGACAGTTTAGCCTCAGATCAAAGATGAACCACGGCTACATGAAATCAAAAAGACATTTGTTCCTCAGGAAGGTTCCTCACTGAGTGAAGTATCTAAGAGTCCTCCACGATAAGAGCTGTTTGAAGATTATATATAAAGAAGTGTCAATGAACGATCGGTAAAAACAACAAAACAAGCCTTGACCTGAGGATGTCTTCCATAGAGGTCAAGGAGAAGTGGCTAGGAAAGGAGGTTAGGAGGTAATTGTTTCATTTTTCAACACCTTTTATGACTGATGTACAGTAACAACGCTACTCACCTGTGTGTGACTTTGTGGGAGTTGGGCAGGGCCACGGCATTGGGAACTCCTCCCATCCCGCTGAACTCGTCCTCAGACTCGTCTCCTATTGACTGAGCCCAGTCGCTGCCGTCCTCCGAGCTGTGGTTACCGGGGTAACTGTTGGTCATGGATGCGGAGCGGCTGTACCGGTTCCTGGAGTAACTCTTCAGGGCTTTGAACTCTGACACACAAAACAACTGTAATATCATAACTGATCAGACTTTATCAACAACTACTGCAGCATCCTATCGTCTCTTAAGCAGCGTTTCCTTGTTTCCTTGAAAGAGGAGGCGGTACTGTTCAAAGTGCCTCCTCAGAGACCTGAAATATCTCTGTGACCAGGGAGGTGATGCAGTTCACACCTCGGACACTAGAGGTCAGCACCACACCAGGACACCAAGCGAGCCGACTGAAACCAGTCAAGTACAATCTGGTTCTTCAACAGTGAAAGCAAACAGGAGTAATAACAAACAAAACAATTGAATATTTACAATGAGGTGAACTTGAATATGTTGATATGTTGTTTTTTCAACATTTCAAATTCATGTGTAATATTATTTATATTAATCCATGTGCAATATAACCTTCTACTGCATTTTCAATATCGTTGACAATAACTCTCAATATCATGCTCAATATTAATTTTATATTTTAGTTTCCATAACGCTCTGGTGTTAGTAGTATTACTTCCTATTTTATATTTGTTGTTGTATTTTACTTTTTATATTTTAGTTGAACTTTTTGCTTTATGTATTTACTTTACTCTTGTTGTTATTGGGTTCTATTTTGCAATGGTGTCAGTATCATTTCTTTTACACTTGATAAATTGTTATTCTATTGTTGATACATGTTTATATTTATATTCTATTGTTTTTTTGCTATTTTTCTGTTGTAATCTTAATTGAAACTTTGGCAGAAGAATATCCTTCAGGATTAATATAGTTCCATCTTATCTTATAAGTAAATCCTCAGGAAACAGTGATGTATTTCCCAGGAAGTAATGATGGTAAAACAAGAAGAGGTTCAACCCTAATAATCCACACTGCCCTCTGCTGGACTGGTCAGCACTCACTCTTCTTGGAGAAGAAAGGCTTCTTGTTGAACGGTCTCATCGTGGAGGGTCGCGGCGGGCTCAGAGGCCGGAGGTCGTCGAGGTCGCAGTCGCAGGCGTCGGCGTTGCGACGGTACAGCTGAGACTTGATGCTGAGTGGACGCTGACGAACGGCCGCGCCCCTCTGAATGCTCTTAGCCCCTCCCCCTTCGTTCTTGCACTTGAATAGCCGAAGTTTCCCCGTGGCGTCCTCCACACACTGCCACTTCTGCACACAAACACACAAAGAGCAAAGATGAACACTAACATGAGCTTCATGGCTGTCAAGACGAAAGGTTGATATTTTGGGGATCATGTTGTAAGTTATACAGCTTCTTGTTAACACTCTCTTTAGCCCGAGCAGCATCACCGGTCAATTACAAAAAGGTACATAAACAACCTCATGACTGAGAGCTTTATCCTACCGCCTCTCCAAACCTGGCTGGACATTTGGAGAATCAAATTTAACAAAGTTGGGTCAATTTTATGAGCGCCAGTATGTCGATCTTAACGCTCCTCGAACACTTTTGGGATAGACCTGAACTCAGCATGTGTGAAAAAAGGAGCATCATTGTCAGCTGAATTCTCCACACGTCTCACCACAGCCAGAACATCCTCACTTTGTCTTTGGCATTAATTATTTGTTTGTACTGTCACTTGTCTATTAGCAGCAGCTGAATACATTTCTACTGTTAAGAAAACGCCTGAATTCTTAATCTCACTTACACACACACACACACACACACACACACACACACACACACACACACACACACACACACACACACACACACACACACACCTTCTACAGGGTGTTTATCAGAGCCATCCAGCAGCCGCCTGACACTGTTGCTAAGAAACTAATCAGCTGGCTAAAAGGATTTTTCGACAAGTGTAATTAACTTCAAACAAGCATGAAAACACACACACACACACACACACACACACACACACACACACACACACACACACATACACAAACAGCTCCTAAAAGTTTCTGTTGTGCTGCTCCATCTTGATTCTCTTCACGTCTCTTCTCTTTGATTTTGCAGTTTTCGCTCCATTGTGCTCTGTTCCTTCTACTCGTCAGTTGCTGTTATTGCATCTGTCTGGTTTGTGGAGATGACATCTGGTTTTCATCCCTCTGACAGAAGCCTCTTACTGTTCTACTCTGTGTCTTTCAAGTCTTTTGTTTGTTTATTACAGCCAGTAGCCATCGCAGTTTCCCTGCCTTTATTACAAAAATGTTCTTTGTTGAAGATTGTTCTTGGGGAGGAAAAATCTGAGCTAAATGTAGGGATTTTTAATACGTGAAAGGAATGTAAAGTATGAATAATGAATAATGGGTCTGGAAGGACTAGGATCAGGAGGACAGTAATGGGACTGGAAGGACTAGGATCAGGAGGACAGTAATGGGACTGGAAGGACTAGGATCAGGAGGACAGTAATGGGACTGGAAGGACTAGGATCAGGAGGACAGTAATGGGACTGGAAGGACTAGGATCAGGAGGACAGTAATAGGACTGGAAGGACTAGGATCAGGAGGACAGTAATAGGACTGGAAGGACTAGGATCAGGAGGACAGTAATGGGACTGGAAGGACTAGGATCAGGAGGACAGTAATGGGACTGGAAGGACTAGGATCAGGAGGACAGTAATGGGACTGGAAGGACTAGGATCAGGAGGACAGTAATGGGACTGGAAGGACTAGGATCAGGAGGACAGTAATAGGACTGGAAGGACTAGGATCAGGAGGACAGTAATGGGACTGGAAGGACTAGAATCAGGAGGACAGTAATGGGACTGGAAGGACTAGAATCAGGAGGACAGTAATGGGACTGGAAGGACTAGGATCAGGAGGACAGTAATGGGACTGGAAGGACTAGAATCAGGAGGACAGTAATGGGACTGGAAGGACTAGGATCGGGTGGACAGTAATAGGACTGGAAGAACTAGGATCAGGAGGACAGTAATGGGACTGGAAGGACTAGGATCAGGAGGGCAGTAATGGGACTGGAAGGACTAGGATCGGGAGGACAGTAATGGGACTGGAAGGACTAGGATCGGAAGGACAGTAATAGGACTGGAAGAACTAGGATCAGGAGGACAGTAATGGGACTGGAAGGACTAGGATCAGGAGGACAGTAATAGGACTGGAAGGACTAGGATCAGGAGGACAGTAATGGGACTGGAAGGACTAGGATCAGGAGGACAGTAATGGGACTGGGAGGACAGTAATAGGACTGGAAGGACTAGGATCAGGAGGACAGTAATGGGACTGGAAGGACTAGGATCGGGAGGACAGTAATAGGACTGGAAGGACTAGGATCAGGAGGACAGTAATGGGACTGGAAGGACTAGGATCAGGAGGACAGTAATAGGACTGGAAGGACTAGGATCGGGAGGACAGTAATGGGACTGGAAGGACTAGGATCAGGAGGACAGTAATAGGTCTGGAAGGAGAAGGATCGGGAGGACAGTAATAGGACTGGAAGGACTAGGATCAGGAGGACAGTAATAGGACTGGAAGGAGTAGGATCAGGAGGACAGTAATAGGACTGGAAGGACTAGGATCAGGAGGACAGTAATAGGACTGGAAGGACTAGGATCAGGAGGACAGTAATAGGTCTGGAAGGACTAGGATCAGGAGGACAGTAATGGGACTGGAAGGACTAGGATCAGGAGAACAGTAATAGGTCTGGAAGGAGAAGGATCGGGAGGACAGTAATAGGACTGGAAGGACTAGGATCAGGAGGACAGTAATAGGACTGGAAGGAGTAGGATCAGGAGGACAGTAATAGGACTGGAAGGACTAGGATCAGGAGGACAGTAATAGGACTGGAAGGACTAGGATCGGGAGGACAGTAATGGGACTGGAAGGAGAAGGATCGGGAGGACAGTAATAGGACTGGAAGGACTAGGATCAGGAGGACAGTAATAGGACTAGAAGGAGTAGGATCAGGAGGACAGTAATAGGACTGGAAGGACTAGGATCAGGAGGA
>NW_027176783.1:1037859-1055359 GCF_023349555.1 Cebidichthys violaceus
TACAAGCCTTCGTCTGTGTGTGTGTGTGTGTGTGTGTGTGTGTGTGTGCGCGTCTGTGTGTGTGTGTGTGTGTGTGTGTGTGTGTGTGTGTGTGTGTACCTGTCCTGTATCCGGTGTTGTTGAGGTAGACCCCGAAGGTCCGTGGCTCATGCTGCCGTTGCCATGACGGAGAGGAGCAGTTCTCGTTGTTGGTGTAGGTGTTGTGGTTGTGAACGTACCTCCAGACAAAATAGTATTTTGTTTATTTTTTTTTACTCATAACTTTGGTCAAAAGTGATGTCAGACTTTTTATAGGATGAATTAAATCACTCTCTCTGTCTGTCTGTCTGTCTGTCTCTCTCTCTCTCTGTCTCTCTGTCTGTCTGTCTGTCTGTCTCTCTCTCTGTCTCTCTCTCTGTCTCTCTCTCTCTCTCTGTCTCTCTCTGTCTGTCTGTCTGTCTGTCTCTCTGTCTGTCTGGACTTACTTCCCAGTGAGCATGCTGGAACGTGACGGACAGCACATGGGCGTGGTCACGAAGGCGTTGGAGAAGGAAGTCCCGCCCTCCTCCATGATCCGGCGAGTCTTATTCATCGCCTGCATCGAACCTACGGAGAGAAAGAAAGATGTTATTACTACGTTATAAACTATGAACAACACGTATCGTCAGGTCATCCAACAAAGATCATTTCAATTTCAGAGAAAGAAAACTTCTGAATTGTTGTCTGACGTTGTGTCATGATGTTTCAACAATAAAAGCATCAGCGTTATTCGTAGTAATAGCATTAGTATCAATAGCATCGTAACAGTAATAGTAAAATATTGATATATTATGATAATGGTTGTTAATAATGTAATAATAATAATAATAAAAGTAATAATGGGAGTGTTTCAGTCACCCAGCTCCTGGTCCTGGTCGTCGGTCAGGATGAGGATGATGTTCGGCCGGATGTTGCGGCGGTCCCTCTGGAGGCGGGGCTTCAGACGCTGGCCAGATGGGAAATGGGCATGGCCGAGCGTCACGGAGAAGAACAGGAAGAGGAGGAGTCGGCCCGCCATGGCCTTCGACCCCTGACCTCACCAACAGGTCAACCAATCAGCCGTGAACACTCAACTTCTGGAAAAACAAAGAAAAAAAAACAAGTTGGAATCAAACCTGTGAGCTCACAGTCAAGTCAAGTGACTCGTCGACATCACTTCCTGTTTGAAAAGTCAGGAAAGAAAAGGTCGTGGAGTTATGGTGGTAAACTGTAAATGTGAACGTGATGTACATTTCTAGAGACTAGAGGCTAGAGGCTAGAGACTAGAGGCTAGAGACTAGAGACTAGAGGCTAGAGACTAGAGGCTAGAGACTAGAGGCTGGAGACTAGAAGCTAGAGACTAGAGGCTGGAGACTAGAAGCTAGAGACTAGAGACTAGAGGCTGGAGACTAGAAGCTAGAGACTAGAGACTAGAGGCTGGAGACTAGAAGCTAGAGACTAGAGACTAGAGGCTGGAGACTAGAGGCTAGAGACTAGAGGCTGGAGACTAGAAGCTAGAGACTAGAGGCTGGAGACTAGAAGCTAGAGACTAGAGACTAGAGACTAGAGGCTAGAGACTAGAGGCTGGAGACTAGAAGCTAGAGACTAGAGACTAGAGGCTGGAGACTAGAAGCTAGAGACTAGAGACTAGAGGCTAGAGACTAGAGGCTGGAGACTAGAAGCTAGAGACTAGAGACTAGAGGCTGGAGACTAGAAGCGAGAGACTGGAGGCTAGAGGCTGGAGACTAGAAGCTAGAGACTAGAGGATGGAGACTAGAAGCTAGAGACTAGAGACTAGAGGCTAGAGGCCGATATGTTTTCCTGCTGCTGTCTGGAAAGAGATACAGAAAACGAAACCAGCGGACTTCAGACCAGCTTCTTTCCTCTGGCTGTGAGGCTCCTCCTCCTCCACATATAATTTAGCTTTTGTAGTTGTAGTTTGTTTTCTTTCCTGTGTAACACATTGGGACTACAATCTAAATGTCGTTGTGCGTCAGGAAAGGAACCTTTTCTGTAGCAGAGTTTAATTTCCAGACCTGAGAGAGAAGGCAGAATATTTAGTTTAAGACCGAGCGGTGAAGTCATTTTGTAATTGAATGAGACTTAATGACGTGTGTGTCCACTGCAGTGCATCTTTGGTGAGGGTTGGGTACATTATGCGCATGACACAAAAATAAAGATATCTATCAATCAATCAATCAATCCTACTGACACTCGATTTCATTGTTCACGTGTGTGTCAGTGTCTTTAAGAGTTTGCTGTAGATGGTTCATTCTGATGAAAGAAATGCAGCAACATTGAGCCGCTACTCTGCAGATGCTTTCATTTAATCACCGTGCAAAGGCGCTGCACAATGTTTAAATTTGTTCACTATCACTTTTCCTACAGAATAGAACTAGCTGTTGCAGGTTACGTGTCTATTAACAGACAGACTGTGGCGCTAGAGGAAAGCAGCAGATCTGATAGAAATGTGACCCGTGGTCCAGATGTATATCCTGCTCTTTCTGGTGTCACGTCTCTGCTGCTATTGAAGCAAACATGATATTATTATTATTATTGCAGCAGTGTTTGGGTGAAATGTCAGCGCAGTACGTGACGCTCTGTGTTTATCTTCTGTGTGAGGCCGGGAATATTGATGAACACGTCCGAGAGAGAAAATGAGAAAAAGAAAAGAAAAATGCTGCAGGATCCAAATAACGACGCTGAAATCTGTGTATCTGTAAGACAAATGCACACACACACACACACACACACACACACACACACACACACACACACACACACACACACACAGTTATTAGCTGCAGTCTTTTGTTTCTCTGATAATAAAACGCTGCAACCCTATAAGTCACACTGACAAAGCACAGGAGGAATGTGTGTGTGTGTGTGAGCTCACAGCAGGGTGCGTCATGCAAATTAGCCAGTAATCAAAACAGAGGAGGCTCAGCGGTGTGTGTGTGTGTGTGTGTGTGTGTGTGTGTGTGTGTGTACAGTGTGCTGGTGGTGGGGCTCTCATGTTAAAGTGGTCTGGAGGCTCCAGCTGTGAACAGACTGAGATTACACACAACCTGCTGGGAGAGAGACACATGAGCCTCTTTGTCTCTGTTCGTGAGGGTTTCACTGGACTCTCTCTACGGCTACTCGACTCGCTCTCTTTTGGGTTTTCCAGTAGTAAACGCTGTTGATAGTACCTATTACTTTTCTTGGTACCACCTCTGTTCCAAGCGAGCTGAGCCGATACTCGAAGAGTAGAGTTAAAACACTGCAGACCACCGATTGGTCTGAGCGGTCACGACAGCGACACAGGACATCCTGCTTAAACCCGCCATTTTTAATCATAAGTCATCAATAGCAACAACAATCTTTTTATTTACTTTCCCCAGATTGTTTGAAAAATTGCAGCCTGCAAAACTATGCCTTACACTACGTGCACTATGCGTATACTTGCCGTACACTACCCCGAACACGATATAAATTACGCGTATTATGCATTTTATATATACATTATGCGTATTGTACGTTGAACACTACGCCAATCACTACGCCAAAAATTAGGTTCCGTGCCAACGGAACATTACGGCGTACACTGCGCCAAACACTGCGCCAAACAATACGTACAATACGCCAAACAATACGTACAATACGCCAAACAATACGTACAATACGCCAAACACTACGCCAAACGCTACGTACGATACGCAAAACAATACGTACGATACGCCAAACACTACGTACGATACGCCAAACAATACGTACAATACGCCAAACACTACGCCAAACGCTACGTACGATACGCAAAACAATACGTACGATACGCCAAACACTACGTACGATACGCCAAACACTACGTACGATACGCCAAACACTACGTACAATACGCCAAACAATACGTACGATACACAAAACAATACGTACAATACGCCAAACACTACGCCAAATGCTACGTACGATACGCAAAACAATACGTACGATACGCCAAACACTACGTACGATACGCCAAACACTACGTACGATACGCCAAACACTACGTACGATACGCCAAACAATACGTACGATACGCAAAACAATACGAACGATACGCAAAACAATACGTACAATACGCCAAACACTACGCAGAACACCAAGTCAAACACGACGTACACTATGCCGCACAATACACCGAACAGTACGCCGAACACTACAATACCGTAAATTGTTGCGTTGCGTCGAGAAAAGTCTTACAATGCAGTGGAAATGAGGTGTTAGTAGATCTTACATCAGCACCACAAAGTGATGCTCAAATTAAAGGTGAGAGCATTTTTGAAACACTGTAAAGCTTTTTTGAAAGCCCAGCATTTGGATAAAGAAACAACTTAAGAGCAAGTTACAGCTACTGAAGACGTTCATATATCTTAACATAATTATCACATATTAAGGTACAAATTCACCATCTAGAGTTTCACTGCATCTTATTTTCAGGAAGTGGAAACATGCTTCACCTCCTAAACTTGCTGATATAAATATAATTTGAAACAGTGCAAGTCCTCCTAATGTCAGAGGTTAGTGGAGGAAATACGGGTTTTATAATAAATTCTGGGTAAATCTGACATTTTAATCTGTTTTCTCTGAAATGTTTTCCAGCTCCTCTGTCAAACTGGGTACATTTAGAGTTAATCTTCCCTATGAACTATGTGCTATTTGATTCTGTGGCTCTGCTCATACTTCACTATGAACACTTCACTATGAAGTGTATTTCAGTTTTCTGTTGTACACTATACAATATACTTATATATATATATACACATGTAATTATACCCATATAAAAATATACAATTTACTGAGGAATTGTGCTGAAATATTTTCTGGAATATTAGATACATAAATTAGATTAGATTGAGTTATTAATTATAATAATATTATAAAGTAATTGATTATTATTTAGGATTTTATTTCATTATGCCCCATACTATTGCAATGTGTTTATTGTCGCGCATCAATCACCAAGTCAAATTCCTTTTACGTTGACAACACACCGTCTGTGATTCAGATAGAGATAAACGGAGAGACTAAGAATAAACAGATGTGGGATCTGAGCCAGCACTACAGCATTTTTTAAACCCAGTTTATGGATCAGGTGATGAACCCGACATCTGGACTGCAACAGAGCGGTCCAGCTGTCGGCTCCGCTCAGACCAACATGTGTTCTGTCCTGCAGTGACCCGATACAGTCCGACAGTAATCCCCTTGTTTAGGTTATGTCATACGGTCTCATTATAAAACTGACCTAAAAATTGATGTGAAACCAGACTAACCTACGGGATTATTTCTCTCACTCAGTCTAAACACAACAAGTCAGAGAGCAGAATTTGAAATGTGTCATGTTTCCCGTCATGAAGGAAAGATCTACGTCCGGAGCATAAGGGATATATCTGCAGCGCCGTATGACTGACTGAAGAATAAAGGCCTTTTTGTCTTTACAGTAGACTTAATTTAACTGAGGAGCTCAAGTGATCTAGGAATTTATCCCGACGTCACTGTTTCCTGCAGACAAATACAAAACTAATGAGCAGGACATATTACATACAGGACAACTAATGAGTACATTTTCCTACAAAAGTCCAGCAACACGTGTCAATTTCCGCTCGTTACATTCAAACTGTCTTTTCAAAATAAACTTCCGTCTTCACAAGAAACATTTTAGTTAGGTTTAGACAACAAAACTACAAGTTTAGGAAAAGATCGTCATTTGGGTTAAAACAAATTACAGAAGTGATTCCCGCCCGCCCATTATAACCTAACATTACAATGTTAATTATAACCTAACATTATAACGTTAATTATAAACTAACATTATAACGTTAATTATAACCTAACATTATAACGTTAATTATAACCTAACATTATAACCTAACATTATAACCTAACATTATAACGTTAATTATAACCTAACATTATAACGTTAATTATAAACTAACATTATAACGTTAATTATAACCTAACATTATAACCTAACATTATAACGTTAATTATAAACTAACATTATAACGTTAATTATAACCTAACATTATAACGTTAATTATAACCTAACATTATAACGTTAATTATAACCTAACATTATAACCTAACATTATAACGTTAATTATAAACTAACATTATAACGTTAATTATAACCTAACATTATAACGTTAATTATAACCTAACATTATAACCTAACATTATAACCTAACATTATAACGTTAATTATAACCTAACATTATAACCTAACATTATAACATTAATTATAACGTTAATTATAACCTAACATTATAACCTAACATCATAACCTAACATTATAACCTAACATTATAACGTTAATTATAAACTAACATTATAACGTTAATTATAACCTAACATTATAACCTAACATTATAACGTTAATTATAACCTAACATTATAACCTAACATTATAACATTAATTATAACGTTAATTATAACCTAACATTATAACCTAGCATTATAACGTTAATTATAACCTAACATTATAACCTAACATTACGTTAATTATAACCTAACATTATAACGTTAATTATAAACTAACATTATAACGTTAATTGTAACCTAACATTATAACCTAATATTATAACCTAGCATTATAACGTTAATTATAACCTAACATTATAACCTAACATTATAACGTTAATTATAACCTAACATTATAACCTAACATTATAACATTAATTATAACGTTAATTATAACCTAACATTATAACGTTAATTATAACCTAACATTATAACCTAACATTATAACATTAATTATAACATTAATTATAACCTAACATTATAACCTAACATTATAACGTTAATTATAACGTTAATTATAACCTAACATTATAACCTAACATTATAACGTTAATTATAAACTAACATTATAACGTTAATTGTAACCTAACATTATAACCTAGCATTATAACGTTAATTATATCCTAACATTATAACTTAACATTATAACGTTAATTATAACCTAACATTATAACCTAACATTATAACGTTAATTATAACACATAATGTTAGCATAACATTATAACCGGACATTATAACGTAATGTAGTGTAACGTTAGCGTAACATTATTACATAACGTAACATAACATTATAACATACATTATGACGCAACGCAAGGCAGCACAGAGCAGCGTAGCGTAACGTAACGTAACGGGATGTAACACATTAATAACGTCATCTCTCTCACTCTACTCGCTTTCATCATTTCCAGATGTGTAACAGTGATCTTAGGAGTCGTGGTTTCTCGTGTTAAACTTGTACTGCTGCAGAACGTTACTCAGACTTGTGATAAAGAAGTGTTTCAGGTACGACTGCGGTTGTCCCTCTGGTGACAACGACTGTGGTGTTTGTTCAGACACGAGGCCGGCATGTTAAATTGCTGTGAGATTAGTTTAAAGAGGTGCATCTCTGAAAGGTGCTTTACTTATCAAGTTATCTGTTACACTTCTTTAACAGTGTCTGGAGGATTTCTGATGCTCAACACTGACCGTCTGGAGAAGCTTTGAGTCAAACTGATCAATTTTAAAAAGGTTTTGGTTCACTGGTTGGACGAGACACGTCTTTTTATTTCTGAGATATGAAGTTGCTGGAAATAAAAGCAGCCCTTTTGAATCCTGATACTTTCTTGCATTTGATATTCATGGAGTCCCGCCTGGAAAATGAAGCTGCTGCTGCTGCTGTTGATTCCAGATAGTTTGTTTCATTTGATATTCAGAGCTTTCTTCTGAGAGCAGCGAAACATTATCTCCTCACCTTGGCCGGAGCAGTCTGCAGTAAACACCACAAACATACAGTCAGCAGCACTGGGGAACAAAAGGCCTAAATAATGTATAAAACATAACCGTTAAAATGAAGTACAAATATACGTTTCTTTTAGGTATGTGTTCTACTTCTCAGATACTCTTAAAATGTTTAATTTAAGAACAGAGAAGTTCTTCTGGAGAGGGACTTTAAATACACTACATGGTAGAACGTGTGTGGACAGTTTGTTCCGGTTTGGTCCACAGAAGGTTCAATAAAAAAAAATCTAAAATGATGAGATCTGGGCAGAGTATGCTTTAGGGCGGGGCTAGCTTGTGATTGACAGGTCTACCAGAGACGTATACGGCATCTCTAAATCCCTCCTCCTCAGTCCAGATATGGTCACTTCCTGTTCACTGGTTGCATGGTGACGGCCATAATCTAAAATGGTGACAGCCGTAATCTAAAATGGTGACGGCCATAATCGCCGAACTCAAGGCTTCAAACATCAATCAATAAACCAATGAGAGACGTCACGATGACTAAATCCACTTCTTATAGACAGACTATGTAGTAAATGCTGGCTGAGAACAGTCTGCTTCATTCAGTGAAATAAACCAAGTTTACTGGTCTGCTGTGACCCGGACCGTATAGATGTGATCACTAATTGCAGTGATTACTAATGTGATTACCATTAAATGTGAGACAGACTTTATCAGCCACATCACAAAGGTTCTGGTCTCTGAATGAGAGCAAATCCCTGCATCCTGAACGCTCATCCGTCCACACGCTTTACATAGTGTATCGCACTATATTATCATATTATATTATGCGTGTCACATCTATCCGCTCATTAATATTCATGAGTGGGTGGGCGGACCTCGGTGGCGGATGCAGCTGGCCGCCGAGTGACTGGATATGTTAAATGTCAGTAAAAGAGATGCAGTGATAATTCAGCCCTGCTGTTCCATATTCATCAGTGCTTTTACATGCAGAGTTTAACAGAGTTTAGTCCGGACATACAGTTTATCATGTGTGTCATACAAAGAGATCAATAAGTCCTTCTCCTCTGTGATCAATATATCAGCTGATACATAGTGATCGTTATCAATAAACAAGTCAGCAGGTGTTTACACTCAATCATCATCAACGCCAACACGTGATGCAGAAGCTGACTGAGAATCTGCACGTTTTTAGGTTTTCTTCAGTATCGCAGTAATCCAGCGATACTTGTGTGTACTTTAATGAGTACACTGCACACAGGAGCTGATCACCGATCAATCGGCATACTTTTAATGGTGTTAGTAAGTTGGAGCTCGCAGCTAAACTGATTTACTCCATGGGCAATATGAAGAAACACAACAAGTAATAAAATGGCCTAAAATTGCAAGAAATGGCAGAATTACAGAAGCGCCCCCTAGTTGTTGACTGAAATTCAAATTTGAGGGTATGTTTGAGGTGGTTGTGTGGACGTATGTTGCACGTTTCGTGAGGATTGGCCCAATTATTGTGGAATTACGGCTATAGGTTTGCAAAACCATGCACTTTTATGTTAATTGGTCAATATCTAATCTAAACGCAATAAGAAATCAAGAAGTTTTTGATATATTTTGATAGTATTGCTCCAATAATTATCCACAAAAAAATTGGTAGCAGTGGGACCTATGGCTGAGGAAGGTTTTTTTCACAAAATTAAAAATGGCAAAAAATCTAAGTAGGCGGAGTTTAATGGACCAAGGATTGGCGCTAGCGAGCCATACAATATCTTCACCAGTCCTGCTAAGCGTGCCAAATTTGGTGAATATTTGAACATGATAAAGGCCTCAAAAAGGTATAATAATAATTGATGCTTGGGCCATAATGAATGTATTGATTTGATTAAGTAAGACAAACCGCTAAAACAGTTTCTGTGGCTGAAACACATGCCAGTTTCCTCTCTGTGCTAAACACAGACAGATCAAACTGACGTCCAGCTGAGGCTTCAACCGAATGTCCCAAACAGACGAGGAGCTCCTCAGTTCACTCTGATATCAAATCACAGAACGACTCTCTGTTCTCTCCGTCCAGCTCTGAAACCAAATGCTGATTCAGGGAACATGAGATGAACAGAACTCTGGAGTCTTTCTGTGTTTTTCTCATTATCAACAAATTAAGAAAAGAACAAAACCAACAACACATTAGTCTATCTTTAAATGCAGTCTGACTTCTGAACATATCAGTTATATTCAGTCTCTTTTTGTGAAAGCAAATTCCCTGTTTTAACTGAGTATAAAAGACAGATTTCAGCAGCATGAAATAAATATCACATGAATATTTTGAAAAATAAATAAATAATTTCATAAACTACAAACTCACTGGTTCCAGCTTCTTCTTTTTCCATGTCTTAAACTATATTTTATTTTATTATATTTTGTTGTATTTTGTTATATTATATGTATTATATGTTATGTTATATTATATTTGATTACACGATATTATGACTGGATATCAGAGGCAGACTAACGTTCAGGTTTAGATCTGCACATGGGACAAATCTAAAATATCACCACTTGACGCAGAAATCAAATCAAACAAAAATCCCAAACTGAAGCTGAAGCAGCTGATCTGAGCAGAACAGACCTGAGATCAGGTCAAACAGACGAAGAAGCAAAGCTGACAGAAAAAACAACCCTGAAACTCTGCAGTATCACTTCTGTGTTTCCTCTTTCACTTCCTCTAGACGACGTCCTACAAACCTCTCTACATGTTCTCTTTGTCTTTTTCAGCTCCTCACTTCAGCTCCCTTCTCTTGTCCTACCTGGTGCTCATGAGTCCTGCTGCCTTGCTCGTAGGGGCTCCGCCAGAAACCGACAACCCTCCCCTCGGTTCAGGTCCCGTTGGCCGACGCGGCGGCGGCAAACATGGTGATAATCCCCGTGGCAACAGCTCTCTCCCCTCGATGACCGCTCGCTCGCTCCCTGTTGTGACAACAGCTGAGCTGCTCCTCCTCCTCCTCCTCCTCCTCCTCCTCCCTCTATCTCTCTCTCTCTCTACCTCCCCCTCTCTCTCCCTTCCTCTATCGCTCTCTCATCGTCTCTTTCTGTAAATCTTTTCATACCTCCTATTCTGTTCCTCTCAGCTTTCCTCAGCTTCTATCTCTCTTTCGCCTTTTTCATATCTCTGGGCCTCTCCCTCCCTCCCTCTGACTCCCTCTATTGTCTCTCTATCTCTTCATCACTTTCTCATCTCCTTCTGCCTCGATCCTTTTATGTTGTTTGGTTTCAGACACGAGTAAATAGTGCAAGGAGAATAAGAGCTGATTAACTTTTCTGTCGATATGAAAGGCAGGAAAACAGGAAGGAGAAACCGAATTTAAGAGAGGAGGTGAAAGGAGATGAGGAAGTAGAGCCGCTGTGTTTAGTGTTTCATTTACGTCATATGAAACGGGGAAACGGTCAATGTTTCCTACATTGGTTTAAAGTGTTTTCACAGAGTTAAAGTGAAGTTCAAAACGAGCACCGATCGATCGTCTGCATAATGTCGAACTTTTCCTCCCCATCCTCTCGTTGCATTGTGGAAGACGACGCTGCAGTTTTTAGTCTGTAATCATGATGAAACAAATTGGAAAAGTTAAGAGGAAACATAATTAAATCTTCTCCAAAACAACTAATCCAGCTATCCGCCCTATCCAAGCTGGACTAAAGTGAACTCTGACCTTCAAATCGTCGCCGCAAAACAAAAAAACGAGCGTTTGAATCTGTCCGTTGTTTGGGCTTCAAAAGAAGTCAAAGAGAGATGGAGAAAATATTCGGGTAATGACTCGACCACAACCTCTCCCTAACATTAACCACACCCGTTTTGTAAAAGCTGGGGTCAACTCATTCGGGAGTTCGATGGTCCAACTCTTCAAACTATGAGGTGTTATGTTCCCCTTAGAGTCAGTTTCCTCTTGTTATTTGATCATATTTTGTTTCAAAATAAACCTCTGTGTTCACAGGAAACATACAGTTTCTGCTTGTTACATGCATACAGTCTTTGATTTTTGAATAAACTTCCGACACTGACTAATGAGTTTTGGCTTTTCTTTCCACTTCGAGTCACTGACTTGATTTGGACTCCAGCTGAAACTCAGAAGTGACTCGGTCGTTGTGGAGCTGTTGACCTGGACGGTAAAGGTTTAATCAGGTTTTTCTCTAAACAGCCACATAGTGTCCCGGCCCTGAATCATTCATCTGCAGCAGCAGAGCGATGGCTCTCGTCACGTTGACGCTCTGCGGCTGCTTTATTGATGAGCTGGAAGCCAGCGGCTCCACGGGAGCATCAAATGTAAATGCACGTCTCTTTTTCCGCTCTCAGGCCTGCTGATGTTTCCCTCACCCCAGATGTCTCGGGAGAATCTGATGACTTCAGTGTTTCTACCACCATCAGTCTCTGAGAAACTGCTTCAACAACACGCCTCGAATAAACTCTCAGGGTTCAGCGGTCACGACGAAAAACATCCTGACTGATGTTCTTCTTCTTCTTGGGAAGACACTACTCTCCAGTAAAACTATTCTACTTTACAAAAGTCTTCAGTCATTTCAGAAAGTGTGTGTTTACGTTCAAGTGAGTTCACCCTCTAGTGGCTGTTATAATTCTGACGGGAACGAAGAAAGTTGAAGATGTTATAGAGACACAAAGTCCAGAAAGAAACATACAGAGAGACGGATGTTTGCTTCCTGTTTCAACGGTTTCAGTCAGTTGTTGTGTGAATCTTACAAACTGTTACGCTGTCACGTTTCCCAAAATAATTGTGTCTTTGGTTAAAATAAGTATGTTTGTTACGTAACTTACGTAGGTGAAGTTAATTGTTAAAATCAAAGTTAAAATAAGTCAACTTTAACTTTAGGTTTCACTGATTTCGGCCGATTAATCACCTGTTTGTGTTTATTGGGAAAGATGACGGTCTCACAGAGTGTGTTTACTTTTTCAATATTCAACCGAAGCCACCATTTCTCCCAAAACCAAAGTGTCTTAATAGAATGAATACAACATGAGGAGCTCAGGTGTCTCTGGTCTCATGAGCTTTGATGTCCAACCATCACTTCTTGGAAAAACCATAGGTTACATCCTCCGAGATAGATTTGGCAATATAAAAAAGGTGTTTTATTGCTGCAAAACTGAACATATGGAAAGTTATACAACAACTGGTGCGTTTCCAAAATAAAAACGTGCTCCAGTGAAATTCTTTTTTAGAGATCAGACGTTAGATCAACAACAGAAGAAGAGAAAGCAGAAAAGAAATGTTGGACAGTTAAAAGACAGAAAACAAAATGTCTGCCAAACTGAAAAAAAGAGTAATAAAACAAATATCCCTTTAAGAGACACTCTGTCCATCTGCTGCCAACACACACACACACACACACACACACACACACACACACACACACACACACACACACACACACACACACACACACACACACACACACACACACACACAGCACTTCAACATGAATAGAACATGAAGACTGAATCATCACCTAAATACTAGACCCTCCCCGTCTCTTAATGCACCACCCTTCATCTCATTTACAGACTTCACGTCTTCCCTGCATCCAATAAACACCACACACTGTCTTGTCCAGCATCGATGCTCCTCATGAGACTCAGGAAAGAGAAATGGAACATATAATACAGTAGAGAAAAGGTGGAAGTATGATCATTTGAAACAAAGTCAAAGCGTGAAATGAAATACTGTAAAGTAGGAAACTAAATATATTAACACATCTTTTCCCTGCAGCCATCAGGATCCAAGACGCCGCTGAATATCAACCCAAGTGAATGTTCATGCGATCACCTCACACACCTGAGAAACGCTTCCACATTATCTAAAAACATATCAGGTGTGATTCAGAGACAGAAGCATGTTTTGAGGTGCAAAAAACTAAATGGTGGAGAGAGAAGAAGAGAAAAAGACATGAGATAGAAAAAGCATTAGGATGGAGGAGAGGAAGGAGGAGGCGGAGGAGCGGAGGTAAAGGTGTAGATGAGTTATCGGACTAATGAAGTGCTTTTATCTGTCAGAGCTGCTGAATAACGAGCAGAGACGCAGACGGAGGTAGTGACGGAGAGAGGTTGATAAGACGGCGTTGTGAGAAGCTGACGGATGAAATAAAATGAAACTGACTCTGACGGAGCGAACGTCACTCACATCTCTTTGAGAGGAAACACCGGAGAAACACTGGACCCAAGTGATTTCATGCTCTGAGAAAAATATAGAATTTGTCAATTCTAGTTTTAAAACCCTTTTATACATCCAAATATTGATGTGAGACAGGCAGTAGAAGAAATGGAGATATACACTTGTGTGTCATCTGCATAACGGCGACTCCTCTGGTTGTATAGAAGTCTAGTCTAAAATGACTCTACTTCTCTCTTGATTTATTCCCTCAGTAAACATTGTAAACATGAGTTTATGGTCTCAATCTCTAGTTTCAAGTCTTCTTCAATACAGCATGATGTTCATTTAGTGCATTATGGTCCATTTAGAAACAGACCATAAAGAGGGGATGATTTAGGGGCGGGGCTACACGCTGATTGACAGTTGTTGATCTAAAGCCACAAAAACATGTTGACGACAAGTTTCCTCCCAACAGTCACAAGTAAAAGTATTGTATGAACTGCAATTCTGACCTGAATTGAATAATGACCATCATCAGAATGTTATGGTCAGTCTGGTCTCTTATAAGTATTAAATTAAATCTGCTTCAATAATAATTCAATGTTTGAATGGTTATTGACACAAAAGTAGCTGTAGTCACTTTTCTGCTTCAAATAAAAAGATTTAAGAAATAAATATCTAAAAAAAAAATAAACAATGTAAAAGCAAAGATGTCTGCTGGACATTAAACGCAAATGTCTTTACAGTTATGAGATCAATAAAACTAATAATTAAATGACTGCTTAAATTGATTTTACCAACATCGTTCTAAGAAAGAACCGACAAACTAATACATATATTAAATAATTCAATGTTGGTTTTAGACTCAGAAATCCAAAAGAGCTTTAAATGAAGAACAAGATTAAAGCAGAATATTAAAACATAAAACTGGAACCAAACCAGAGCTTCAAGCAGCCGACAAACTAGTAACCGGGTGAATGCTAACATGTTAGCATCAACGACTTTACAACGTGATCATCAGTCAGAAATTAATTTAATGTGCAGCAGAACAACAACAACAAAGAAAATCAGCTCCACTGCTTTGTATTCACAGTTACTGCTGCACTGACTGGGCTGAGTGTGTGTGTGTGTGTGTGTGTGTGTGTGTGTGTGTGTGTGTGTGTGTGTGTGTGTGTGTGTGTGTGTGTGTGTGTCTGTGTGTGTGTTCAGACAAACAAAAGAGCTTTCAGATTCAAATCCAGTCCTACGACACAGATGATGGAGAGAGTTTAGGGGGAAAAAGAGAAAAATGTGAAAAGAGAGACCAAGGAGAGAGAGAGAGAGAGAGAGAGAGAGAGAGAGAGAGAGAGAGAGAGAGAGAGAGAGAGAGAGTGGACTGATTGCTGTTGTCATGGTAACCCTGCATGATGCTTATTATTATGGGCTGCTCTGAGTTCTCCTCTAAAGGATGAAATCAAAACGAAGGCAGTTCAGAGGTGTTTCTGTTGATCGGCCTCTGAGCCTTCAGTCCTCCACCAGACCAGGACTGGGTCCACGGGGACCGGGTCCCGGTTTTCTCTGGTGTTCTCTGGTGTTCTCTGGTTTCCTCTGGTGTTCTCTGGTGTTCTCTGGTTTTCTCTGGTTTCCTCTGGTGTTCTCTGGTGTTCTCTGGTTTTCTCTGGTTTCCTCTGGTGTTCTCTGGTGTTCTGTGGATTTCTCTGGTGTTCTCTGGTTTTCTCTGGTTTCCTCTGGTGTTCTCTGGCGTTCTCTGGTTTTCTCTGGTGTTCTCTGGTTTTCTCTGTTCTCTGGTGTTCTCTGGTTTCCTCTGGTGTTCTCTGGCGTTCTCTGGTTTCCTCTGGTTTTCTCTGGTGTTCTGTGGATTTCTCTGGTGTTCTCTGGTTTTCTCTGGTTTCCTCTGGTGTTCTCTGGTTTTCTCTGGTTTTCTCTGGTGTTCTGTGGATTTCTCTGGTGTTCTCTGGTGTTCTCTGGTTTCCTCTGGTGTTCTCTGGTTTTCTCTGGTTTCCTCTGGTGTTCTCTGGTGTTCTCTGGTGTTCTCTGGTTTTCTCTGGTTTCCTCTGGTTTTCTCTGGTTTCCTCTGGTGTTCTCTGGTGTTCTCTGGTTTTCTCTGGTTTCCTCTGGTTTTCTCTGGTGTTCTGTGGATTTCTCTGGTGTTCTCTGGTGTTCTCTGGTTTTCTCTGGTTTCCTCTGGTGTTCTCTGGTGTTCTCTGGTTTTCTCTGGTTTCCTCTGGTTTTCTCTGGTTTCCTCTGGTGTTCTCTGGTGTTCTCTGGTTTTCTCTGGTTTCCTCTGGTTTTCTCTGGTGTTCTGTGGATTTCTCTGGTTTTCTCTGGTTTCCTCCTTGTTATCGCTGACAAGACTCAAACCGACGGGCTGAATAACAACCGAATGATTCTCTCTAATGACGACTTCCAAAACGGTCACCAGGTTTGTTTTTACCAAAAAATACATTTACATCATAAATACATTAGTCGACTGTTCGCTGTGAGCTAAATGCTAACGAGATGCTCACAATGACGCTGCTAACCTGCTGATGTTTAGCAGCTATAATGTTCACCGTCTTAGTTTAGCGTGCTAGCATGCTAACATTAGCTAACGGTCAAGTAAACAGCTGAGGATGATTCTTCTGCAGGTGTTTGTTCATGAAGACCAACACATTGGATACGTTGACATGTTGATGATCACCAAGGTTATTATGATTCATCCTCAGGGGAACATGAACGTCTGCACAGAATTTCATCACAATCCATTCAGCAACCAAAACAAATCATTGATGAATGACAGAAAACATTCTGAAGAAAGAAGAAGAAGAAGAAGAAGAAGAAGAAGAAGAAAAAGAAAAAGAAGAGGAAGAGGAAGAAGCAGCAAAAGAAGAAGAAGACAAAAGAGCAGAAGAAGAAGCAGAAGAAGAAGAAGCAGAAGCAGAAGAAGAAGCAGGAGCAGAAGAAGAAGAAGAAGAAGAAGACGAAGACGAAGACGAAGAAGAAGCAGAAGTAGAAGAAAAAGAAGAAGAAGAAGAAGAAGAAGAAGCAGAAGAAGTAGAAGAAAAAGAAGAAGAAGAAGAAGCAGAAGAAGTAGAAGAAGAAGAAGAAGCAGTAGAAGAAGAGGTTTCCACTCCGCAGTGACTGAGCCTCTGAGGCGCCTCAGAAACAAGATCCACTGAGAGAAAGAGACTAATGGCTGCAGCCTAGTGGGCCTCTGGCATCATTTGGCAGAGAGCGTGTGTGTGTGTGTGTGTGTGTGTGTGTGTGTGTGTGTGTGTGTGTGTGTGTGTGTGTGTGTGTGTGTGTGTGTGTGTGCCTCCTGCAGTCAGCCTCATTGCCAGCAGCAGGCTGAACTAATCAGTTAGCGGGTTAGCTGCAGCACTGCTTGACCTTTTGACCTCTGGCTGCTCTAACAGACACATTACAACACACACACACACACACACACACACACACACACACACACACACACACAAAACACTAACTATCAGCTGTCTAAAAGCATTTTCAAACACCAAATAGCCAAATGTAACCACGGATACAGATATTAAACATACACACCGCTGTGACACACTGTGTGTGTGTGTGTGTGTGTGTGTGTGTGTGTGTGTGTGTGTGTGTGT
>NW_027176783.1:1060359-1065359 GCF_023349555.1 Cebidichthys violaceus
ACAGTGTGTACTGTACATGTGTCTGACTGACTCGGGTCACATTGATGTGCTGCTGTTTATGATGGTCCTCTTTATTAGGTGCATGGAGCCTCTCAGCGTGATGAAAAGCAGGATTTACTGCAGGTTTCTGACAGACTGCATTAGTGTCAGTCAGGTGTTGGTCATCAGCTGGGAGTGTTACAGAGACTCACATCTCAATCAGCTTCACTGGACACCTATGTGTTGACGTATGAGGGACGTTTGGACTCAACACGTTCACCCAGGAGACAGGTGTTCACGTCCCGTGAGACACTACGTTAGAACTGCTACATTTAAATGATTCAACGGCATCGTCTCCTTTCACGTCCTGAAACTCCACCTGAAAACAACGTCAGCGCGTTCTATATGGAATCTATTTCTCGGGGAGAAATGTCCAATTAAAATACAAATGTTTGTGATGTGATTGAACCAGACCTGTAAAGACCACGTCTGGGATTCAGGAGTCCTGTCAGACGGCCAATCAGCTTCCAGAGCAGTGCTGACGGCTGAAGACAACCAGATTTGAATTTTGCAAATGATTTCCTCTGAGATTTGGATCAACGTCACAGTAACTCTCTCTCTCTCTCTCTGTCTCTCTCTGTCTCCCTCTCTCTCTCTGTCTCTCTCTCTCTGTCTCTCTCTGTCTCTCTCTCTGTCTCTCTCTGTCTCCCTCTCTCTCTCTCTCTCTCTCTCTCTTTCTCTCTGTCTCTCTGTCTCTCTCTGTCTTTCTCTGTCTCTCTCTCTCTCTCTCTCTCTCTCTCTCTCTCTCTCTCTCTCTCTCTCTCTCTCTCTCTGTCTCTCTCTGTCTCTCTGTCTCTCTCTGTCTCTCTCTCTCTCTTTCTCTCCAACCAATCAACCAATCAACCAACCAATCAACCAATCAACCAATCAACCAATCAACCATCATTCTGTTGTTTGTAAAATTTAAATAAAAAAAGACGTCATTGTGTTGACGTGACAGGTTTTCTGTCTCATCCACCTCTTTCTCTGCTCGATGATCAGAAACACATGTGGGGAAACACACACTCTCTCACACACACACACACACACACACACACACACACACACACACACACACTCTCTCAGAGGAATGTGGAGGCGTGCAGGTCATCTGGAGCTGAACCAGAATCTTCTGCAGGGAAACAAACTGTGTTTTCTGTCGAGGTTGCGGAGTTCAGAGTGAAACACAAACCGCTCCACTCGTCTCCAGATACGAGACACTTGTCGTTTTACAGCAAAAACACGTTAAAACGAGACAGTGACGGATGAATTCTGTTCCTCTTCTCTCATGTTTAACGTCTTAACTGATCCATGACAAAACACAGAACTGGTTTAAAAGATCTTTTAATTGTAATTTCTTTGAAACGGTCTGTTGTACCAATGTGTGTTTCTGATACGAAGGTTACAGTTTGTTTGTTTGTTTGTTTGTTTGTTAGCAGAATCTGACCAAATCACGTTCCCTAGCAACTAAAGTGAATTACGTAACGTGTTTATCTACCGGCTGACAGTCACAGTTTCAAACATGCTTAATGTTGTAAAATGAAACTACTTGGTTAGATTTTGGTAAAACATACGATAAGATAGACCCCCCCCCCCCCCCCAACTACGGTGGCCTTCAGGGATCATACAAACATTAAAGTCTCCCTCTAGAGCCAGTGTTAAGTTTGTCCGTTCTGGGCTACTGTAGAAACATGGCGGTGCAACATGGCGGACTCCGCCTCCTGCTCCCTATGTGGATATAAAGGACTCATTCTCTAACGAGATCCATGTGATTATATACTAAAGAAAACATAGTTATGAATACTATATAATAGGTAATATTTAAGTGAATTGAAATAAGTGAACCTTTTGGTCTCCTGGGTGAAGGTCCTGTGTTTGTTGGACGACTCCATCGGCACTTTAATCAAAAGTATTTGTGAAATGTCAAAAACATGTCATCGGGGAGGAAACATGACTGACGATGTACTTTTGATGTTTTGGAACAAACACGATGTGGTGTACAGTTCAGTCATGGTCCAAAGAGGTTTAGGTTTTGATCCAGAACTTTGAGGGTTTACAGTAAAATGTGTTTGTGAATCACCAGCCTGATAATCTGAATGTTAACGTCTCTGTTTCACGACGTCACATCAGTGAGTGACTCATCTCATAACGGGTTAAGAGTTATACTCTCTTTTCTCTGGGGCCAGTTTTCATGAATGGATGTAGTTTTAGAGATAATACTGTATGCCCATTATTACTCCATTTATATCTCACACGATATTAAACTGAAGTATATTATACGGTGTTATGTCAGTATGTTACACCAGGCGATGTTACATTTACAATACTTACTGCGGCGGTGGAACTACAGCAACATTATTTTTGTTCTGACTCACTTCACATTTTGCACAATTGTGACCCAAACTGTGCGTTAGGAGGCGAGTGATTGGACAGTGATTTGTTCATCATTTACAGACTGATGAGAAGCAGGAGAAAAACGAATGACGTCTACGAACGCACCACTTTTGTCCGTCCTTCATGTTTGGACGTGGTGACTTCAGACGTGTGACTGTGTTGTATGTTGATGTGTTGGGAGTGAATGTACAAACGTCTCAGTGGTGTGTGTGTGTGTGTGTGTGTGTGTGTGTGTGTTTTCATTGTTTGGGTCCAACCTGCATCATTAATCAGGAATGTGAGGCTCCTGTTACTGGGTCACAACAAGGGAACAAACTCAGAGTATCTCTGTAACACACACACACACACACACACACACACACACACACACCACATTCTGCAGTCCAACCAGGAGACAACCTCCAGTTCTGAAGAGTGAAGTCAGTTCTTCACCTGTTAAAGCTGCATTTTCTCTAGTGTCCACCAGGGGGCGACTCCTCTGGTTGTATAGAAGTCTAGTCTAAAATGACTCTACTTCTCTCTTGATTTATTCCCTCAGTAAACATTGTAAACATGAGTTTATGGTCTCAATCTCTAGTTTACAGTCTTCTTCAATACAGCATGATGTTCATTTAGTACATTATGCTCCATTTAGAGTCAAACAGACCATAAAGAGGGGATACTTTAGGGGCGGGGCTACACAGTGATTGACAGGTCTCTACGTCACTCCTCCTCAGTCCAGATATGGTTGCCGAACTCAAGGCTTCAAACCATCCACAAACCAACAAGACATGTCACCATGACTAAGTTGATTGGTCCAAGAAGCTGTTTGTTCTTCTGAGACGGCACTTTATTTTAACCCTAACCACAACCATTTCCTGAACCTAACTGAGTTTATTTTGAAATTGACACGTGTTGCCAGACTTTAGTAGGAAAACACATGAAAAACGAGGAGTAACTAATCAGACAAACCGTTTCATACTGTAAGTACGTTATTGGTCAACAGTAAATCAAGTAAATCAAACACTTTTTTACCAATGATTTCATATTTTGAAATGACTTGAACTTGTTGTAAGTCTGAGCAGCACAAACTCGGTGTCGTCTGTTTAAATCAGAAGCTGACTGTTTGTGTCTGAATCTGTGATGAACAGAAAGACGTTTACCTGCAGTGAGAGACAGGCGTCCTGCAGAGTTCAGTCCTGCAGAGACAAACAGAGAGAAGAGACAGTCAACAGACGTCTCTGTGACGCTACCGCACTTTGTTCAACGGCTTGTCAAGTCAATTATATTTACATTTATATATCAATATCAGTCATTTGACTCTTGATTCAGATAAAGAAAAAACAATTTAAATAACTAGAAATGGAAGTCCTTCGTCTGAGGACAGAACCCTCTCCCTGAACGGACAGATGTGCAATAGATTGAAACAAAACAAAGACACACGTATACTGTAGACAATTGATCTCACTTTAAAGCCCTGACATGCACACAGTCTTACAGAGCTGGTTTCTAATGACAGCTGGTGCATTATGCTGAAGCTGCAGAGCATCAGGAATAATTCCCATCAAAAACATCTCTCATCCGTTCACACGACTGACCGCATGTCAGACTAAGACGCCGGTTTTTCAGTCGGCATCGTGATGAAACGGAGACGCAGGACGAGAGACGAGGTAACGGCGCCGACGCTCTGCCTTTCAAGACGAAGATCTGGTGAAGATGAAAGACGTCTCCAGGTCGAGCGTCGCTAATTAACGGCAGTTCACTGAGAAGTTCACCGACGGAAGAAAACGAAGCTGTGCTGTAAACATGCCGTCGGCTGCCTACTTCGGACAGAATTCTCCTCCACTTCCACTGTCTCCATGTCTCTGTTGAGCTATTGCAAGCTGAAAACAGTGAGTTCTGACAAGGATTCGGATCAAGAAGGCCGCCTGATGGTTCTTCTGGTGAATATAGATTTAAAGATACACAAAAAATATGTTCGAAACATTTGTTGTCTAACAGGGACGTTCTTTCATGTTTACACCACAGCCTGTTTAGAAGAGGTGGACGTCATCGCGGTGACGTCTCTCGTTGGTTTGTGGACGTTTTGAAGCCTCCAGTTCGGCGATTTGGCCGTCGCCATCTTGTTTTTTTTGCAACCAGTGAACAGGAATTGACCACATCTGGACTGAGGAGGAATGACCTAGAGACACCGTATACGTCTCTGGTAGAGACCTGTCAATCAGCGTGTAGCCCCGTCAACACACAACGTCACGAGACACTACGTCAGGAGACACTACGTCACGAGACACAACGTCACGAGACACTACGTCACGAGACACTACGTCAGGAGACACTACGTCACAAGACACTACGTCAGGAGACACAACGTCACGAGACACTACGTCACGAGACACTACGTCAGGAGACACTACGTCACGAGACACAACGTTGTCTGTAAAAGTCCCTCAACTTTTGGTTCAACATGGGACATGAACTCCGGTCCTGAGTTAAAGTCCCGTGTCTGTTTGAATCCCTCCACCACGAGGCCCACCAGCCCTTTGAGGACGTTCTCTCTCTGCGTTCTACGCCTGTTGTCCTGAGTGTCTCATAACGACGTGGAGGATTTT
>NW_027176783.1:1070359-1087859 GCF_023349555.1 Cebidichthys violaceus
AAAGGATACTGAGGAAACGATACTGAGGAAAGGATACTGAGGAAAGGATACTGAGGAAACGATACTGAGGAAAGGATACTGAGGAAAGGATACTGAGGAAAGGATACTGAGGAAACGATACTGAGGATACGATACTGAGGAAACGATACTGAGGAAAGGATACTGAGGAAAGGATACTGAGGAAACGATACTGAGGAAACGATACTGAGGAAAGGATACTGAGGAAACGATACTGAGGATACGATACTGAGGAAAGGATACTGAGGAAAGGATACTGAGGAAACGATACTGAGGAAACGATACTGAGGAAACGATACTGAGGAAAGGATACTGAGGAAAGGATACTGAGGAAACGATACTGAGGAAACGATACTGAGGAAAGGATACTGAGGAAAGGATACTGAGGAAACGATACTGAGGAAAGGATACTGAGGAAAGGATACTGAGGAAAGGATACTGAGGAAACGATACTGAGGATACGATACTGAGGAAACGATACTGAGGAAACGATACTGAGGAAAGGATACTGAGAAAAGGATACTGAGGAAACGATACTGAGGAAAGGATACTGAGAAAAGGATACTGAGGATACGATACTGAGGAAACGATACTGAGGAAAGGATACTGAGGAAAGGATACTGAGGAAAGGATACTGAGGAAACGATACTGAGGAAAGGATACTGAGAAAAGGATACTGAGGATACGATACTGAGGATACGATACTGAGGAAAGGATACTGAGGAAACGTTACTGAGGAAAGGATACTGAGGAAAGGATACTGAGGAAAGGATACTGAGGAAACGATACTGAGGAAAGGATACTGAGGAAACGATACTGAGGATACGATACTGAGGAAACAATACTGAGAAAAGGATACTGAGGAAAGGATACTGAGGAAAGGATACTGAGGAAACGATACTGAGGAAACGATACTGAGGATACGATACTGAGGAAAGGATACTGAGGATACGATACTGAGGAAACGATACTGAGGAAACGATACTGAGGAAACAATACTGAGGAAACGATACTGAGGAAAGGATACTGAGGAAAGGATACTGAGGATACGATACTGAGGAAACGATACTGAGGAAACGATACTGAGGAAACGATACTGAGGAAACGATACTGAGGAAAGGATACACTGTATTTATATTTAAATGATTGTCCAGCTATTGCAGTACAAAAGAGTATGAATAAAATATAAAACATCAATAAGGGGAGAATGCAGTGAAATGTCAGTCATATGACGAGTACACTACAGGCAGTCAGCTCAGTATCAGACGGGTTTCTGCTCCGCCAAAGTAGGTGGAGTATATTTGAGATGGAGTCACCGCTGGTAACCGCCATCTCTCAGCCAACAAACAGGTTTCCCCCCACGGGACACGGAAAATCATCTGTGACCTTCATCTGGAACACACTTCACTTCCTCCCGCTGTCTGTCTGTCTTTGTCCTGTTCGTAGTCGGAGTCACTCTGCTCCATTTCCACTCAGCATGTCATGTAACACACACACACACACACACACACACACACACACACACACACACACACACACACACACACACACACACAGAGTGACCTAATCAGTGCCTTTTCCTGAAGACGGTAACTGCAGAGTTTGATTCTCTTTTTTGCGGTGTTTCCGTCCGGCGGGGCGTCATGAGATCATGTTTGACGGGCGATTGCTGTTTTATTCAGCAGCTCTGCTTCTGAGCTACACGCTCAGTGAGACCAGCTGTAGCACAAAAATAATCCAGATGTTGTGTCAAGCTGGGAACAGGTTCTTAAAATGATCCAGAAACCCTACAAACACCAGACTCCCGACACATAATGGACGAATAATCTCATTGAGGAACATGAATTCTCTCGTGTTTCTGTTCCGGAGTTAAGAAGGAAATTCGTCAAAATGTATAATTCATACAGCAATCCATGCGGAGAAGGAAAATGTCAAGTTTGGGTGAGATGGACGGCGGAGAGATGAGGAGAGGACACTTCCTTCGGCTGAGCAGCATTAAGACCTGATGAAGTGGATCATAATAAGATACACCGTTTGATCTTCTCTACTAGTTATGTGTTCATTTGTTTCATGACAACATCCGGTTTGTAAACGTTTTAAAATAATGTTGATGACTTGATCAGATAAGGATCTTTTAACAAGCTGTGATTTTATCTTCAGACTGTCGACACCAACCGATCCGGACTCAAACAATCAGTTATTACGACACTCTGACGGGAGAATGTCCATGTTCCCTCGGCTGTATGTTCCCTTAGCCCTATGTTCCCTAAACTCTATGTTCCCTCTGCTCTTTTCTCAGCTCACTGATCAGCCTTATATTTCCTCAGCTCTATGTTCCCTCAGCCCTATGTTCCCTTAGCCCTATGTTCCCTCAGTCCTGTGTTCCCTCAGCTCTACGTTTCCTCAGTCCTGTGTTCCCTCAGCTCTATGTTCCCTCAGTAATGTGTTCCCTCAGCTCTATGTTCCCTCAGTCCTATGTTCTCTGAGTCCTATGGTCCCTCAGCCCTGTTTGTTCCTTCAGATGTATGTTCCCTCAGTCCTGTGTTCCTTCAGCCCTATAGTCCCACAGCTCTATGTTCCCTCAGTACCGTGTTCCCTGAGTCCTATGTTTGTTCCCTCAGCTCTATGTTGCCTTAGCCCTATGTTCCCTTAGCTCTATGTTCCCTCAACCCTATGTTCCCTCAGTCCTCTGTTTGTTCCCTCATCCCTATGTTCCCTCAGTCCCGTGTTCCCTGAGTCCTGTATTCCGTCTAAGCAGGAGCGTCCTCTCTTCTTCTTCTCTCTCATTAATAACAGCAGAGGATGTAGTAAACTAACGGCTTCTGCTGCTGAATGTCACTGTTTAAACGGCTCTGTGAAGACTTCAGATTAGTTCAAACTAAAAGCTCTCCCTCCTTCCTTCTCTCCGAGTCTCTCTGAAGGTCAGCCGCTCCAACGCTGCGGTCTATAACGATTACCAATTTCATCAATTCTGCTACAGCGGGGGAGGACGGGGGAGGACGGGGGAGGACTTCATCATATAACAGCACAAGGAGAACGAACACCAATCAGAGCTGCTCTAAGATAAATAAAAAGAATACAAAACAGCTGACTGACCTTCTGTCTAACTGAAACTAAGTGAAAAGGACAATTAAAGTGAGGGAGACTTAGGAGTTGATTTATGAGGCTCTGATGTAAAGTCACACTGGAGGAAACACTGCAGCACATTCAACAGCGCCCCCTACAGGCTGCAGTGTTCATAACAGCCACAATGTATATGGGAAGGAATAAAAAGCTTCGAGGCTTCATCACCTCAACCAACACGATGATACTGAACTCACAATCCTCTTTGGACTTCTACCGGACATGAAATGTGTGTATGCAGTGTTTGTGTCCTCCACACCAGGTCCTGTATGTTAATGCCTTTGTTGTTAACAACACAAATTGCTCTTAAAGAGACAATCACAGAGTGTTGAACACGCTGGTGTTAAATAGAAATGGCCTAATTTCACATGGGGACCGCGGGGACATGTCCCCCTCATTTACATATATTTTTTGGACTAAAATCAAAAACTAGCCACATGGACATCTTGTTTCAACGTGCAGGATAGTCCGATGTATTTAAATATGTGGTTTAAGTATGTCACTACTTGATTAGGTTCAGGAAGAGATCATAGTTTGGGTTTAAAAAAAAGTCACTTTCTGTAACTTACAAGAAAAGCGCTGACTTTTGGTTTTACTCTGGACATGAACAGCGACCTCCTGGGTGAAAGTCCTGTATGTGTTCAATGTAACCTCATTAAAAAGCTTAATTTCTTACGAAAAGTTACTCTATTTCTGTGCATTTTCTGACGAAAGTCCAGCAACACGTGTCAATTGAACGCTTATTACATGAATACATAGTTAGGTTGAGACAACTAAACTACTTAGGTTGAGACAACAGAACTACTTAGTTAGGTTGAGACAACTAAACTACTTAGTTAGGTTGAGACAACACAACTACTTAGTTAGGTTAAGAGACTAAACTACTTAGTTAGGTTGAGAGACTAAACTACTTAGTTAGGTTGAGAGACTAAACTACTTAGGTTGAGACAACTAAACTACATAGTTAGGTTGAGACAACTAAACTACTTAGGTTGAGAGACTAAACTACTTGGTTAGGTTGAGACAACTAAACTACTTAGTTAGGTTGAGACGACTAAACTATTTAGTTAGGTTGAGACAACTAAACTACATAGTTAGGTTGAGAGACTAAACTACTTAGTTAGGTTGAGACAACTAAACTACTTAGTTAGGTTGAGACAACTAAACTACATAGTTAGGTTGAGAGACTAAACTACTTAGTTAGGTTGAGAGACTAAACTACTTAGTTAGGTTGAGACAACTAAACTACTTAGTTAGGTTGAGAGACTAAACTACTTAGTTAGGTTGAGAGACTAAACTATTTAGTTAAGTTGAGAGACTAAACTACTTAGTTAGGTTGAGACAACTAAACTACTTAGTTAGGTTGAGAGACTAAACTACTTAGTTAGGTTGAGAGACTAAACTATTTAGTTAAGTTGAGAGACTAAACTACTTAGTTAGGTTGAGAGACTAAACTATTTAGTTAGGTTGAGAGACTAAACTACTTAGTTAGGTTGAGAGACTAAACTACATAGTTAGGTTGAGAGACTAAACTACTTAGTTAGGTTGAGAGACTAAACTATTTAGTTAAGTTGAGAGACTAAACTACTTAGTTAGGTTGAGAGACTAAACTACATAGTTAGGTTGAGAGACTAAACTACTTAGTTAGGTTGAGAGACTAAACTATTTAGTTAGGTTGAGAGACTAAACTACTTAGTTAGGTTGAGAGACTAAACTATTTAGTTAGGTTTAGGGAAAGATCTTTGTTTGAGTTAAAATAACTAAGGATGTTGTTTTTATTGAAGTACGTCAGTTAAGTGAGAAATAAATCAACGTTGACGTCTTGTTACACTTGAGGAACACAAAGTTGTCTCCTGGGTGAAATACCTAAAAGACTTTGATAGTTCTTTCCTCCTCAGCATGTTTTTAAGATAACAACTCTCTCTTGTGATCTCATGTTTTTAAATCTACAATTAATATTGTCATAAGATAAGGACAACGTTATGAAAACGATACAATGCATATAAACCAGCTTCAACATGGTTGAAATGCTGCCTTCAAAAACGCACTAATGTGTCCAGACAATGTAGTCAAATCCACACACACACACACACACACACACACACACACACACACACACACACACACACACACACACACACACACAGTACACTGCTTCAGTACGCTGAGTGTGTAAAAATGCCGTTCTATAGAACAGAAGAGACCCTGCTGTTCTTTACATTTCTACATGTGACCTCACTGACCCAACACACACACACACACACACACACACACACAAACACACACGCTTCCAACCACTGGCTTTCTAAATGAATCTGTATTAGACAGAGAAGAAAGCGAGAAAAAGTAAAAGTACAAAAATAAAGTGAAGCAGAGACTGTGTGTGTGTGTGTGTGTGTGTGTGTGTGTGTGTGTGTGTGTGTGTGTGTGTGAGACCGCCCCACTACGAGTTCAAAGGTCACCAGGCTGCGTTGCCATGGTATCGACATTGGGCCGAGGATCAGCTGACTCTCGGTGATGATGTCATTGTGTGTGTTCAGCTGGTTGGACTCATGAGACTCTTTTTGTTCAACATTAACGCTTGAAAACATCAACATTCTCTTCAATTATTGATTATCAATTTATTTTTTTAATATTAATACAATTGTATGTTTGCTGTTTGCACATGTTGATTTAACATTTTTCAAAATGTAATCTAGTTCATTTAAATTAAAAAGAAGAACTATTGTTGAGTCACAGCCATCTTTACAAACCACATAATGTTCAGTTTCTGCTGACATTACATACATTCAATCAAAAGTATGGAAGCCCACAGAGGACTTTACTGAAGTCAAAATGAAATTCCATAATAGCAGTAACTTTGTCCACACATGTTGCCTGTTTTTTATTTGGGTAAAAGTGAAAATTCAAAAATTAAATTTGCATTTTATTTTCACATTCTGGACAATCAGGCTACATTGTTAATATAGAATATATAACAATGTATATAATACATTATCAACAGCTGGGAACCACAGCTCTCCAAATTTAAAATGGTCGTAGAAAGAGTGAGTGTGTGAAAATGCAAATGACATTATTGCATTTTTATTATAACTTGAATAACACATACATAAGTGGAAAGTTATGATGCTATTGTGGGAATTACATTTTAATAAATATACGCATATTATTATGGTAGTCAAACCTGCTGTTGTTCTGGACTACATGTTATCATATTTACATACATTCTGGGGGTAGAATGTTAATAAACCTTTATGATCTCATATAAAAATGAACATAATTGAATTAAAAGCTCTATGAAAGTGTGCTGAGTGTTGGAGGTGTCATAAAGGAGACTTCATGGTGCAGCACTTGTATTAGATTGCATTTTATTGCACCGGTGGACCTAAGTGGACACTGAGGTTTAGTAAATAAAGGCTTCTCATTTATTTCACGAGCAATAAAAGATATTTAGACGCAGTATAAACAGACGGTCTCATTACTATTCATCACAGTTGTTTACTCTGAATGGTCACACTGTTCTACTGCTGATATTCTAATAATCAATTCAGTGGCGTCACAACACAGTTCAGACGGAACACCAAGAGACGGAACGACGACGCTGGAGAACCAGAGAGAACACAAGGTCCAGAGGTGGAAGGACAACGAGGAGGAGAAGCTTCAGGCAACAGTGTCAATATCTCTCTCACACACACACACACTCACACACACTCACACACACACACACACACACTCACACTCACACACACACACACACACACTCACACACACACACACACACTCACACACACACACACACACACTCACACTCACACTCACACTCACACACTCACACACACACACACACTCACACTCACACACACACACTCACACTCACACACACACACACACACACACTCACACACACACACACACACACACACTCACACACACACACTCACACTCACACTCACACACTCACACACACACACACACACACACACACACACACTCACACACACACACACTCTCACACACACTCACACACACACACACTCTCACACACACTCACACACACACACTCACTCACACACTCACTCACTCACACACACACACACACACACACACACACACACACACACACACACACACACAGTGTGAGTGTGATGCTTTCACACACTCCCTCCCTCTCTGTTAATCCCGGTCGTGTCCTGACACAACGAACGTCCATCAGTCAGACGAAACACCGTCAATAAACAAAACATCAATAAAGGTTACAGAAGAGATGAACCTCATGATGCTGAAAGATGATTCATGAACATGGACATGTTACTTCAGCTTTAAGAAGAAGAAGAAGAAGAAGAAGAAGAAGAAGAAGAAGAAGAAGAATGTAAGTTTAGGTGAAAAATGGTAAAAAAAAAGAAAAAAAAAAAGAACAATGTAATGTTGGAATATGAGCATTTTGTTTATCTAATCTTGTTAAGTGTTAAAAACATCTTATTTTTACTGCCATGGTTTCTCACGAATGTTTTGTGATAAGAATTTATCAAATTTGAATGTGCAACAGCTGGGCGTGTGTGTGTGTGTGTGTGTGTGTGTGTGTGTGTGTGTGTGTGTGTGTGTGTGTGTGTGTGTGTGTGTGTGTGTTAATATTTGAGGAGTTTGGGTCAGTGAATGTTTACATTCCAGCGGTTGCAAAGTAGCCATCAACCTTATTTACCCTGCCCTGTGTGTGTGTGTGTGTGTGTGTGTGTGTGTGTGTGTGTGTGTGTGTGAGTGAGTGAGTGAGTGAGAGAGAGAGAGCTGCAGTGGTCGTGTTGACAGCAACTGTTTCGATTTGGTCACCGGCTTCCCACCATCCAACACACACACACACACACACACACACACACACACACACACACACACACTATAACGTAGTAGTTTTTCGTCTCTCTACATGTAGTAATACTGGTTGTTCTACAGTATTAGTCCAAACAGAAGTCCCTCGTGGTCATGGTCCCCAGAAGATGAATCCTACTGGTGTTTTTTTACCTTTTATCTGAAATCAAAGTGTTAAGGATGCATCCTCTGGGGAACATGAATGTCTGTCAATCCATTCATTGTAGAGCTGAAACAATGTGTCGATTCTTCATTCTTCAACATGTTTCAACAAATTGTTCAAGTCTTTAGCTCCGCTTCTATTCGTGATCATTTACTGAATTTGCACCGTTGGTTCGATAAAACAATGAATTAATTAACCCTAATCCTCTGGGAACCATGAATGTCTGCAGGATGTGTCCCCAGTCCATCTAGCAGATGTCAAGACACGTCACTGGTGAAGCTTAAAGTTCCCCAAAGGGATCAGGATTCATCCTCTGGGGACCATGAACGTGGACATGTCTCACATCTCGGCACTCCACCGGACAGTTGAGGAGATCCTTTAGTACATAACAACACAGAATCTTCTCCCAACACTCACAGCGGGTTGGACTCCAGACGAGGCTCTTTGTTGCATCTCTCAACTCTTACTCTGGTTGCCGTCGTTGTGTTGGAATATCTTGAGCTCAACGTCTACGCTCTGGTCTACAGCCTCAGAGAGAGTGTTCTGTTTACTCCCTGCTGTGTATGTTGAACTCCTTTTATTCCTTAGTTAGGAAACATAAAATAATATTAGAATAAAAACAGAGCTGGGTGGAACAGCTTTCCTCCCTCCCTTCCTTCCTTCCTTCCTTTCCTTTCCCTCCCTTCATTCATCCTCCCTTCTTTCTTTCCTCCCTCTCTCCTGACTGACCTCAGTGTTGCGCAGCTATAACACACTCCCACGTGTCCATCAAGCAGGAAGCAATAAACACACACACACACACACACACACACACACACACACGCACACACACGCACACACACACACACATACAGTTAAAGCTGCATGTTAAAACACACTGCTGCAAACAAGTGACAAGTGTGAACACAACGTGGCCTCGAAACTAATGTGAGGAGCACATCAGCAAAGTGGAGCAACACACACACACACACACACACACACACACACACACACACACACACACACACAGTAACAAAGCTGCTCTGACCAACAGGAACTGACACACAGTGAAGTAGAGCAGAACTGAAGAGCCTCACACACACACACACACACACACACACACACACACACACACTTCATCAGTCCATAAATGACCTCAGAGCAGCTAAGAACCTGATAAAGTAGAACAGAAACAGTCCTGTACCTCCTGCTGCTGCTGCGTCTCCTCCCTCGGGGAACCTCCTCGCTGTCAGCAGGTGTTCTCCTCTCTGACCCACCGATTCAGGAGGAGGAAGAGGAGGAGGAGGAGGAGGAGGAGGAGGAGGATGAAGGCTCACATCACACTCTCCTCTCCTCTATACAACTGTTGCTCCTCTCAGCTGTGAAACTTGTGCTCACTCTGACATGTCTTCCTGGAGACGAAGAGGGTGAGTTTGTGTAGCCGAAAAGGGGAAGAAGCGAAAGAGGAAGAGGAGGAGGAGGAGGAAGAAGAAGTCTCACTCTGTCTCTTTTTTCTTGCTCCGTTTTTCTAGCACGTCTTCCTCTATCTCTGCTCCGAGTCTAACGGCGTTCCCAGAGTTCCTCGGTGCAGCCGCCGCTGGTAAAGCCATCTGTTGCAACACGTCTGCCTGCCTGCCTCTCCACTTTCACTCTCCCTCCCTCCCTCTCTCCCCTCTCTGAGAGAGAGAGAGAGAGAGAGAGAGAGAGAGAGAGAGAGAGAGAGAGAGAGAGAGAAGAGAGGGTGGAGCCTTATGCTCGCTGTGAACCAATGGGGAGGCTCAGAAATTCCTCTCTCCCTGACTGGAAGGGGAGGAACCAGCAGTGGAGAGGACAAAATGAAATAAATACAGGAGGAGGAGGGGAGGTGGCCGGGGGAGGACGGAGAGAGAGAGAGAGAGAGACACACACACACACACACACACACACACACACACACACACACACACACACACACACACACACACACATTATGTGGCCAAAAGTATGTGGACAGCAGTGTTCAAAAACTAAAGTCTACACTTCATCAATGTTCCACAAAGGACAGTTTACTCATGAGAAGAAGTCGTGTGATGTCTGAGAATATCAGCTCTGTTTTACAAGCTGCTGCAGAGAGTTTGAATGGAATGAAGATGTGGACATGGAAACACGGTCGCTATGCGTTAACGATGATTCTAGGTTATTACGGATTTATTTTCCTGCAATACGCAGACAGATTAAAAACATCATATAACGTGATCTATCTGTAACATTTCAGGGGCTAAATGTGCAAAACTGTTGGGCAGAAATGATGAAGAACTGTCAGGGCTGCGGTTCAGCTTTATGCTCGTGTGCAGTTATTGACTGTCAGTACCAGATGATGAAGACGAAGTGCAGCGCAGCCACTTTCATAATGAGTTTCCACAGAGGTCAATGTAGAAGTTCTGCTCACTTATTCATCTGCTGTTTGTGTCTTGACATCAGCCTGATATCTGCATATGGCTGGCTAGCTAGCATTAGCTACATGGCTATCATGGTAGGAGTGAACAAACTAAAATCTGCAGACTGTTCACCTTCACGTCCCTGAACCAGAGAAACATATCATCATTTACACTCAAACAGTGAGTCACTGAAAGTCAAGACAGTCCCGTAAACGACAGATCGTCATATTTTACATCAGGCTGTTTTATCATCGTCTCCGGTTTAAAGTTTCAACACAGATGTCAGACAAAGTGTTGCCATTTGTTTCTGTAGAACCACAAATTGTTGAATGTTGACGTTTCTGGGCAAAACTTTTGCTTCGTAAATACGTCATAATGGCGGTATCTGATGTTCAGCTTGAAACGCATAAAGAAATATAAATACGGCCCAGAGTGCTTCTTTCAGCAAGTCAAAAACGGACTAGAAATAAACACCAACGTGGCAACAAATACACAGAATATAAACAAGAACGAACCAAGTCAAAGCACCACTTTAGTGATTACAGTGTCACATAGGAGGGCTTAATGTTGAGTGACCACATACTTTTGGCCATGTAGTTTGAGGGAGATTCGAAGTGAGAGAGGAAGAGCGGGAGCAAAAGGGGGGAGAGATGGAGAGAAAACACAGAGGGAGGGGGGATGAAGAGGAGGTGGAGAGTACATTGTAATGGAGCTGTTGGCAGAGCTCCTGGCTGTTCATGGGTATTCATGTAGCTGGTGGCTTCAGTTAAATGGAGCGAACAGAAAGAGAGAGAGAGAGAGAGAGACAGAGAGAGAGAGAGAGAGAGAGAGAGAGAGAGAGAGAGAGAGAGAGAGAGAGAGAGAGAGGGGGGAGATGGGTGCTGAGTTTCAGCTGAACAAGAAGTCTGCTCATGCTGTTCCCAATGAACACCATGCAAACGCACACTGACAAGTTAAACGATGAATTTGAATCCGTTAAATTAGATCAGACTGCATGTAAATGAGGTTCCACTTGTTCAGCAGGTTTATGGTTTCAGCAGGTAGAGGTTTGTGTTCGGAGGGAATCTACTGACAGAGAAAAGACTCATAGACAAACCAGTCACCGAAAAACCACAGACCATTAAAATACGAACAAACTGTGAAAATACATCACATTCATCTCTTTATTTCCTGTGTTAATCAACTCAAACTACAGAATCACATTCAGATGTATTCATATTACAGCCTCAAGGACTTTCTTAAGGGCGTTTTTCTCGTGCGATTAATTCGTCAATATATTTTTACAAACTGTGTTTTTGATAAGAAAACTTTGAAACAGAACCCGAATATTAATGCTGCGAATATTATGCCGTGAAAAAGCGCCAATTTTTTTTTCTATATAGATATTTTTTAGCTTTTGCACTGCGATTAAAGACATCAACCAATCACTTTGTGCCGAACGGGTTGAGTTGCACCAATATTTAGGAAACAGCCGGACAAAGGCAGCGCAGACCAGATCCAATCCATCTGTTCTTACCTTTCACAATAAAAGTTCTAGACATCTATGATTTTAAGCCATGTATTTCACATTTTGTAGACCTTTAACAATCTATTCCAATGGTTCATAAAGACGTCATGTGTGGTCAACACACAGGGAAGAAGACAGAGCCCAAAACATCCATGTATTGACTGTTTTGCCCTTTAGAAGTGATGCAATTTTGCCAAAGTTCCTAAGATGAATAAATAGTTTTTGTGACCTTAAAGTGATACATTTAGTTTTAAAAACATTTCACACATCCAAATATTGATGTGAGACAGGCAGAAGAAATGGAGATATACACTTGTGTGTCATCTGCATAACGGCGACTCCTCTGGTTGTATAGAAGTCTAGTCTAAAATGACTCTACTTCTCTCTTGATTTATTCCCTCATTAAACATTGTAAACATGAGTTTATGGTCTCAATCTCTAGTTTACAGTCTTCTTCAATACAGCATGATGTTCATTTAGTACATTATGTAACATTTAGAGTCAAACAGACCATAAAGCAGGGGATGATTTAGGGTCGGGGCTACACGCTGATTGACAGATCTCTGTCACAACTGAACGTATCACAAATGTGTGTCAGGACGTCTGTTCACTGTAATACAGTTAAAATAAGCTGTTCACTTTAAATAATTAAATATTCAAATATTTGAGAATTACCGGCTTCTTGAGAGCCTCCTAATCCGTCCCATACTTCACCTCATAGACATCAGCAACTGACTGAGTTTCCTTCTGCTCTGTAAACAAGCTGCTTTTTTTAATGCCTCTGACAGAACTCAGAGTCTGACATGTTTTCAGCTCTGCAGAGCTCTGCAAGACTTCAAAATATTTAAACTTGTAGCATCACAATCTGATTTGATCTAATCATCTCTGAGCTTCATCTCAGTTTGTTTACTGCAGGCAGAGAGACGTGGAGAAGGAAACATTTAACGCTTTCACCACTAGGACGGTCTGACGTTATAAACCGCTCTGCAAAAACAGCGGGATGCTTTTTAGATAATAAAAAACAGCACAAATACGTCTTTTGAAATATACAGATGTGCACCTATTGTTCCGTTAGCAACCAAGCAGCTAACTGGCTAACTACCAGCAAGAAGAACACTGAAGATAGTCCCTCTTAAGGTTTCAGGGTTTAGATATGTCATTAAGGGTCTCCACAACAAGTACAAACCTGTGTGTGTGTGTGTGTGTGTGTGTGTGTGTGTGTGTGTGTGTGTGTGTGTGTGTGTGTGTGTGGCTCAGCCCAACAGGTCAGTTGAGGATTGGTGCCATCTGGAAATATGCCCAAGTGACTAAAGACACACACACTCAGCCCTTCTGGGTCTTTGAGCAGTGAAGCATCCTGGGAAAGCAGTAGTCCAGCTGCTGCAGCCTCGAGGCGTATGCACATTAAATCAACGACAGACTTACAGTTATTTACTCAGCAGTCTGTTTTCTCTACAGTCAGCTGCAGTGATTCTCTGGAGGAGCAAAGATCCACCAACACATGGATCCAGACGTCCATCCAGCACTTTGCTTTAATGGACGGTGTTTGGATAACCGCTGCCCAAATCTCTCTCAAAGTCACTGTGAACATTCTTCCCCACATTAACTATCTCACGTCATTAGCTACACCTGCACAATCCAACAAAACACATCTGAGTATGATGCAGTCCATTATGACTGTGACCTCAATGCTAAAACTCATAACTGAATTAATGGATGAAAGACAACATACGGCCAGATGTTATGGCAGAGCTGTTGTATTGGATTGGATTAATATAACTTATAAAGTGACCACTTTCATATGAAACAAATATGTTTGACCCAAAAGCCTGCAGCCTGGATGAGACATCCTTAAAGGTCTTTACACAAGGAGAAGCTTGTTTTGGTCGTGAACTCTATATTTCTCCATCATAGCAAAGACAGAAAAGTGCATTTAGGAGCAGATCTGCCAGGCGGACACTTATTATTACCGTACCGTCTCTCCTTGCTCTAATTTTACGTCCTTCAGACTAAGAAACTCATCTATAGGAAGTGTGAAGCTGACATCCTGAATTGTGAGACCCGTGTACTCCACCACAAACATTCCTGGACTGACGGCATTTTTTAAAACTCTGTACAGACTCAGGCGGTGCAGCTCAGGGTCACCGGGAGCCGATAACTGGCTCGCTTTACCTGTTAGATTTCTGCTGATGGATGAGAACTGTGACTGGCCTCTTCACTGTGTCATGCACATATTTCAAGTTGAAACATTTTCAGCTTGCTTGAACACGTTTCTGCCTCAGTTTGGACCACTGGGAGCAAATCTGCAACACAACAGGGACAAATCATCAGCTTTTAGCTCGATGTGTTATTGATGTGTTGATAACTTGTTGGCAAAGTTTGAGAGCAACATGATGATTTATCAGGAGTCTTTAAAGTTTAATATTCTCTCTCTTTTAGCTCTGTTTTTGGTCTCCACCTGTTCTGCTAAATGCTCATTATGAATGACCATGTCGTTTGGTGCTGTGGACGATATCTGCAGGGCTAGATTGAGTCCTCTACAGGACTTTAAACACCGGGAGTTTGACAAATGAACTTCACCAAAATGAGAAATACTCGCCTGCAAATATAAAAGACTCAACTCAAACCGTTTTGCACGACGTGATTGGTTGATGACTTCATTGGCGGTACAAAAGCTCAGAGAAAAATTACATATTGCAATTTCGCTGCGTAATATTTGTGTTCTGTGTGAAAGTATTCATTTACAAAATAAAACAGTTCAATGTATTGACAGGCAAATAAATCAGTGAAAAAGAAAAGCCCTGATGTGTGAAAGGCCTTAAGTGGTCAAACCTAAATGAAACAATCTGTCAACTCTCACTTTCAAAAACAACCTACAGCATAGTTGTGTTTTCTGATCTGATCAGTGGCTCTGATTACTTGATCACCACTATGGTTAAGTACTTGGTAAATGTTCAGGAAACCTCCTGGTTTGGGTTCAAAAACAGTTTGTTGTCATGGTCACGGATTAAATGTGGACTGTTGGTAGGAAAGCTGCTGCAGAGATGTTCAGTCACAGATAATCCCAAACAAACCTGGAAGTATCCGTTTATACCCTCCAGACGGTCTCTGCATTTCGTATGTTTGGTGAGTTTGTTTGGAGCCTTTAAGAAGTTTAAAATATGATCATTCAGCTGCACAGTTTTCCTGCAGGAGACTAACAAGCGACGGAGAGCCGCCCACCATCGAACCTAAAGAGAATTAATCACAGAACAGCTCCAAATCCGATACTTCAGCCTTTCAGTTTAGTTAGAAAACACATTCTGGACATAAATCCTGTTTACTGTGGAGTGTTGATTTTCTCTTCGGGCTCCCAGCGGGCCCCGAAGCCATCAATACCGCCGACAGAGAGACAAATGGCCCTGCTCTCCGGACTCTAACAGCACCGCAGAGTCCGTTAACACCGCTGCTGTCGGCTTCAGTCCGCAGAGCTCCTGAATCAGGTTTAGAGCTTTGTGTTGTTTAGACTTGCTGGCAGGTACAGAGACATCCTGACAGGAAGTATCAGCATAACTGATCTCTGCAGATGAAGTCTAATGGAGCCGCAGAGAACAAGACTTTAAATCAGCGTTATTGGAGCGGTGATGAGCCGAAGGTTGTCAGTTTTAATCTCAGAACTAATGAGTCGCAGTCGAGTCATGTTTTCAGACTTCTTATGACACGTTACGTCTCAACGTCTTAAACTGGGACGCCAGCGTCCTCGTCAGACATGACTGTCTATCAGACGCTGCAGCGGGTTCAGTTTTAAAGCTAGTGAGGATATATGAGACTAGAAAACCAAACGCATCCATTGGTGCCAACCATGTCCTGAAAGGGTGAGGATGCTCCCCTTAACCCGGTTCTAAGGGGGAAGCTGTTCTAAATAAGTAAAAACCTGGAGCATTGATGCGGTCCGGAGTTAGCGGTTCTGCTATCGGTACTTTCTTAGTTCTGGAGTGAGACGTCCTCGTCTCAAACGTCCTTTTTTTCTCATAATATAACCAGAAAGAACCGATGAGAGTGTCAATAAGAGTACCGTCCCTATGGAAAGGTAACGGTCAAATAACGCCGCTACGTCAGGCTACTACGTTGTTTTTAAAATCTTACTTTTTCGTGTCTTTTCTTACTAAAGTCCAGCAACACGTGTTGATTTCTGCTCGTCACATACATTCAGTCTAAATAAACCTCCATCTTCATTGGGGGAAACGACTTAGTTAGCTTTAGGAAGAGATCGTTGTTTGGGTTAAAATAACGACGGAAGTGAGGCAAATAAGTCGGTGAGCTCTCGTTTCACAGAGTTGTTCCAGTCTTCATGCTTCCTTCTTGTGATGTAGACTATAGAGACTTCTGCTCGTGTTTCCTCCTCTGACAGAGGAAGTGGATGGACAGATTTCTACACATCTGAGAGACATTCCTGGTGCTGCAGTCAGTGGTAGACTGGTTGAACTGGTCTTTTTCCAGTCCTAACTTGTGGAGCTGTAAAACTGTGTGAAGCCAACATGAGCATGCAGACACGATTAATCTATAATATCCAGTAGATATGACAAAGCATGTGGTGTTGTCTGTGTTCCCTGAGGACAAGATGAACACTGAACTGAAGGTCCATCACGAGGCAGAAGCTTCATCTCAGTGTTTGATGGTCTCGCTTCACAATGAAAAGTGTTGGCTAGCAGCCGTTCTACTGCAGAGCTGCTGCTGCAACACAATAACAGGAAAATACTGCAGATAGACATCTGAACACTGTGTGTGTGTGTGTGTGTGTGTGTGTGTGTGTGTGTGTGTGTGTGTGTGTGTGTGTGTGTGTGTGTGTGTGTGTGATGGTGATGAATGAGTGTGCTCCCCGCCCCGTAGGGTAATTCATTTCTCAACCTGAACAACACTTACTGTCAGACTGAAAAGGATTAATAGGACCACAGTCTATACACACATACACGCACACACACAATCAATCACACACACACACACACACACACACACACACACACACACACACAAACAAAGGCACGAACAGAGGCAACTGCAGCCTTTGGTTTTGCAGGAAATGATGTCATAAGGCGTTGCACAGGCAGCGCTGACACCGCAGTGACATCAGTCCTGGAGGACCAATGAGATCATGAGTTGACCTTCAGGAACCTTTGACGCACACAAACGTGAAAACAGAGTTTTAATGTAAAGGTTCAGCTCAGCCACAACGTACCAGAGCAGCCTCACCATGAACAATGATTTCATTTGTTTATGTGTCGAAATCTCAACCATTCAAACGTACAAAATACGACATGATACATTACGATACAATAAGTTACCGTACGACACGATTAAATACGTCACGATAAAATGCAACATGATATATTATGAAACAATAAGATACGACACAATAAAATACGACACGATATATTACGACACAATAAAATACGA
>NW_027176783.1:1090359-1105359 GCF_023349555.1 Cebidichthys violaceus
CCAGAAACCTTGGGTTCATTTTGAAAACTCGAGATCTTCATCTGCAACCAGGGTCTGGAGATTGAGACATAAACTCATGTTTACAATGTTTACTGAGGGAATAAATCAAGAGAGAAGTAGAGTCATTTTAGACTAGACTTCTATACAACCAGAGGAGTCGCCCCCTGGTGGACACTAGAGAGAATGCAGCTTCAACACAAGAAGAACAGGAGAACTTTAAAGAAGGTTGCCTCCTGTGAGAACCGTCGGATGATGACACTTCATGTAAACTATAAACGCCTCCCAGACACCCTCAGCTTTATCTAATGAGGTGACGAGTCTCCGCTGTGAGAGCAGCAGGTAAATGAGTCGAGTCTTTCCAGCTCGTGAACGTCTGTGTGAGATCGGCTCCGTTGTATTTCAGAGGTCCATTAACCAACAAGCTAAACTGAGCTAATGTACCGAGAAGGAGCTTCGCCTCTTACAAGAGCAGAGACCCGCTAGCTGCTAGGCTAGCTGCTAGCCCGCTAACAGGCCTGCTGACGCGTAAACTAAGCCTCCGTCCCCCCTCGTCTGAACTCTTTAGATGATTTTGTGCTTCACTCCTGGACCTGGCTAGTTCTTAACACAAGGTCGGGCAAACCGGGGTCAGTTGGGACGGTCCATTTCTCAGACTACTTGGACAGTAATGGACATCATGTAATCCCTGAACAGAAACAGTTTTCTGCTGACAAATTAAATTAAAGTTCAGAGCGAACACAAATGTGAAATATTAGTAAATGTACAAGGAGTCTTTAGAACTTCTTGTGTTGCTGCTCATAAAATAATATCTGTTTACATACAAGAATAATAAAGAAATGATGATTATTTTCTTCATTAATTGTCTTTGTTTCTCACAAAACAATGAAATAAACCCAATAAGAGGAAGAATAAGAGTACTAGTATTGATCAAATCTCATGATCCCCATCCTCACTGTCCCAGCTGTCTCAGGGACAGCAGAGGGACTCATGTGCTGAAGCTATGGTCACAAATGAGGACAGAGAAGAAGAATTCAGAGAAGCATTGAGCAGATCATCAGTGGTGGTCTTCAGTAGAAAGCTCTGTGGGTTATTCCCGTCACACAGGGTGTTACGTGAGTGTTTCCTACGGAGCAGAAGTGTCTTTTTGCAAACTAGAAAGGCACTGGTCCAAACGCCCTTCATGTTCTCCCCATGTTAACCAACGAGAAACTTCATTTTACAATCCTGTGATCCATGTGTGTGTTCTTCACCTTTAAACCAAAGTAGTATTCAAATAGTTTCTCATCAATCCTGCTGAGAAACAAACCGAAACCATGATTAATAAAACAGACACAAGTCAGTACATGAATCATAAATCACTCGAAATGTTTCACTGAACCAACTCTTTAAACTAAATCCTCGTACCTCTTCAAACCCGCAATAATAAAGAACACGATTGTTTATATAATTAAAGGTGATATAATTAAAGGTATATATATATATATATATTAGAATATATTCAGTGTCATGAAAAGCAACACACAACTTTAACTGTCTGTATAAACATCTGACAGACCGCCAAACCACAAATCTGCTCTGCTCTCTCCAATTGACTTCAATAGTGTCAAAACACACACACACACACACACACACACACACACACTCACACACACACACACACACACACACACACACACACACACACACACACACACTCACACACACACACACACACACACACACACACTCACACTCACACACACACACACACACGTGTCAGCCCAAACCACAGATCCATTCTTTAACAGAGTCTAATTACGTTTTGCCTGTCGTGTTATTTCATTCCATGATGCCACTCTTCATTTGTGTGTGTGTGTGTGTGTGTGTGTGTGTGTGTGTGTGTGTGTGTGTGTGTGTGTGTGTGTGTGTGTGTGTGTGTGTGTGTGACAGGCAGTAATTAGCAGATGTGTGGTTTGAAGCCAGCAGGTCTCAGTGTCAGAATCATCATCAGTGCTAATGAAGAGACAGACGTCGTGCGTCAGCAGCAGCGTTTCTCTCTGACTGTTTCAGATCTCCAGCAGTCGGGGTTCTAAAGGTTCTGCACACGTCGACTGTTGGAACCTGAACCGTTTTTAAAAATGTCTGATGCTTGTAGATTGCAGAAAGCAAAAGCAAGTTTTAAAACATGTTCTCTGATGTTTGTGTCTGCTGAGACAGTAGAGCAGACAACTAGCTGCTAGCAAGTCAAGACCACCTAAACCAAGAGCGAACCAAGACCAAGACCAAGACCAAGACCAAAGAAGGGCGAGACCAAAAGACTGCAGACCACTTCCTGTATAGAGTCTATGTGCACAACGTCTCCTCATGCAGCGGTATGTATGATATCTTACTAAAAAGTCAATTTACTCTCGTTACCTAATTAGTCTTTTCAAAATAAACGTCTGTGTTCACAAGAAACTCAGTTAGGTTGAGACAACTAAACTACTCAGTTAGGTTGAGACAACTAAACTACTTAGTTAGGTTTAGACAACTAAACTACTTAGTTAGGTTTAGGCAACTAAACTACTTAGTTAGGTTTAGACAACTAAACTACTTAGTTAGGTTTAGGCAACTAAACTACTCAGTTAGGTTGAGACAACTAAACTACTTAGTTAGGTTGAGACAACTAAACTACTTAGGTTTAGGCAACTAAACTACTTAGTTAGGTTTAGACAACTAAACTACTTCGTTAGGTTTAGACAACAAAACTACTTAGTTAGGTTTAGACAACTAAACTACTCAGTTAGGTTGAGACAACCAAACTACTTAGTTAGGTTTAGACAACTAAACTACTTAGTTAGGTTTAGGCAACAAAACTACTTAGGTTGAGACAACTAAACTACTTCGTTAGGTTGAGACAACTAAACTACTTAGTTAGGTTTAGACAACTAAACTACTTAGTTAGGTTGAGACAACTAAACGACTTAGTTAGATTCTTCACATCAATCATCATATTTTAGCAGATTATCTAAACAAGGAGAACATATTTTTACATTCGTCAACAACACGACACAGCATCCTGTTTGTTGTTGTACATTTGCTGCCGCTCTAAAGACTTTGTCTTACTGAAGACTGTGTGTGTGTGTGTGTGTGTGTGTGTGTGTGTGTGTGTGTGTGTCCAGACAGCCTCCTATCAGATCTCTATCAGGTTATTGATGACTGAGACGCTGAGATCAATACTCAGAGAGGTCACCTCTCTCCTCCGTCACCTCCAGCTCTCCTCTTCCTCACTCTCTCCTCCATCTCTTCATCTCTGTTTACTGGATCTTCTTCCTCCTTCAGCCACTCATCATCATCATCATCATCACTAACTCCTCCTGTTCTCTCTGCTGCATCTTTCTGCATGTTACTTTTACTGATAAGTACCATTTAAAAATACTCCATTGCAAGAATTGAAATGTGCGTTCAGCATGAAGGGTAAAGGTTTCTCACTCTGAGAAGTTGTATTACTTTAACTTGAGTCATTATTGAGTAACAACACTTCTACTTTGACACAAACATTTATCACAATATTTCAGATCAAAATCACTTCATTCCATCACAAAGTAAGAGGAGCTTTTCACCCACATGTTGACATTATATAAATGTATTAATTACATATTTGTCTGTCAGTCTGACAAACAAACAAAAGATGAGACACAAAGTCTGACAGTTGGGAGACGGCCTGCAGACTGTAATTGCAGCTGTCCAACACTCGATACCTCCTTTAAATTAAGAATCGCTTCCATTGATAGAAAACACTTCAGACCCTAACAGACTCCTCTGTTCCTCCTCTCACAGCATCCTCCTCTTCCTCTCCACTCTTTTGTTGCTGCCACATAAAAAGGGTCACAGTGTCTCTCCTAATGTCTCCGTAATGACAGAAACCAGACACACACACACACACACACACACACACACACACACACACACACAGAGCTGTGTTTAAAGTGGATTACGCTGCATCTGTTTCTGGGTTTTCTCATATAAAACAAAGCATCTGATGTTCCCGACATAATCTACCTGACTTTAAGAAAAGGTCAGACTGCTACCTGGCAGCACCCGGCACACATGAAACATCTGGAGTGCGGCGCCTGCGTCTCTATCAGAGCTCCTGTTAAAGAGCAGGTAGTGTGGAGGAGCCCCCAGCCGTCTGCTCGTCCATCTGGAGGAGAACTCAGAGTCTCATCATCTGCTCTAAAGACCTTTCTACAGGGTCCCTTTGTGCAGCGAGCACCTGCTGCTCTTCAGCCAGCTATAAAAAGATAACAAGTTAAAAACCTCATTATGCAGATTTACTTCTGACCTTGATAACAACCTGACAAGCTTCCACCGAGCTTCCTGCAGTTACTTCACACCGAAGGAAGAGCTCGGTCTTCATGTGTGGGGTTTGTTTTTTTGCAGATGATCTTGCCTTCAGCGTTTCTAACTCTGAGGACACGGTGGTCTGCAGGGACACGGTGGGTTCGCTCTAAGGGTCTTGGTCTTTTTTTACGGGATTTGCAACCAAGTCTCCTGAACAACATAGAGTTCCCATAAAACTGAAGTGTGTGTGTGTGTGTGTGTGTGTGGGGTTCTCTCCGGGTTCTCCGGCTTCCTCAGAGTCCAAAGACATGCAGCTGAAGTTAACTGATGACCCACAGACTTCATCTCTATCAAACATCATCATCTATCACATATTTAAATTTAAATCTGCAAGAACATTTCTTAATTGATCAGAAGATTGGTACACTAAGATGACCCAGGTCTGTGTATATGAAAATATATATATATTATATATATTACATATAAAATGTATATGTAATATATACACAGACCTGGGTCATCTTAGTGTACCAATCTTTTGAATCTTGCTAAATTTACTGAACAAGAGTTCTGATTTTTACAGTTGAACTACAAGATTGAGCCGCCAAATTCATTCATTCATTCATTTTTCAGTATATATATATTGTAGATATATATATATATATATATATATATATATATATATATATATATATCGTATAAATATCTGCTGGTAGTATTATCACCTCGATGCATCAATCGCGACGGCTCAACATTCAGACATGAAGAGTTGTTTTTTGTGTTTCATATAAATATCAGGCAGACGATGAATTTAACAAGCTGTAAACCAGGTTCTGTTTCATAAGAGAGAGGGGGGGGGTGACAGAGAGATGAGTGTGATGTGGGCGGGTGATAATGTGGTTGGGGGCTGTTGCACCACCTGTCACCCTGAAGTGTTGTTGATGTGTGTTTTTTTTTCTGTTGTAGAACCAAACAAGCAGCCCGTTGACTCCTGACCCTGGAAACAGGACCCGGGTCATCGAGCACGGAGGATTTAAACTCACACATTCAGGATTATGGATTAATCCATCATCCGGCAAGGTGGCCCCGCCGACCCCGACCGGAGGCCACGGCGGGGAGGAGTCCGGGACTAAAGACACGTCACGTCACCGATTACGAGGTCTAAAAATCACCAGGAAATGTGACCCAATTGTGTCTCTTTGTGTTGTCGACCAGATTAGACAAAAATAAGAATCTGATGAATCAAAATAACATTCAACAGCAGAATCAAAATCACAGTGCAAGATATGAATGAAGAGATGTGATTTAAAGGTCGACTCCTGCTGCGCTCTTCTACAGGTTGGTCAGATGGAAGGTTCCCAAAGTGAGCTGAATAACTCATACTGCTGGATACAATGGAGATGTTTGAGACTTTATGAATATTGAGTATCGAGTGTCAAATCAGAATCCAGTGCTTCATTAAAAAAGTGTGATAAAGACCAGCAGAGAGAACTCATGTAAAGAATGTTTCTACACTATGAGTCCACACACACACACACACACACACACACACACACACACACACACACACTGACCTTCAGCTGCAGCCGCCTCATTAGAGAAAACCTGTTTGACTCTTGACACAAAACAGCTGGGAGACCTTCGGACTGCTAAACAGGAAGTTAAACAAGACGTGAGGGAGGAGACATCTGGAGGAGGAAAGTGTGTGTGTGTGTGTGTGTGTGTGTGTGTGTGTGTGTGTGTGTGTGTGTGTGTGTGTGAGTAGATCGGCGGTGTGATCTCCTTCAGCAGTTGAGTCTGGGTGTAATGAGGCTCCAACAAACTGTCCAATATCTGACCTTTCTATCAGAGGATCAATCTGTGCGCGTGTTTTACCAGTCTAGTGGGGACATGAATCTGAATCACAGTTGCATTGTGGGGACTCACGTCCTTTTTCATTTTTTTTTTTGGACAAAATGCACATCTCCATAATGTAAATCAGTACATTTTAGGGTAAAGACTTGGTTTGAGGTTTGCATAAGATCCAGTTTAAGTTAAGGTTTGGGTAAGGTTCAAATTTAGGTTGGGTTTAGATAAAGGTTAAATTTAATGTTCAGATTAAGACTAGGGTAAAGTTAGGTTTCGATTAAGTTTAGGGTTAGGGTAAGGTTAGGTTTAGGTCATGTGAAATTTAGAGTTAGGTTTAGATTAAGATTAGGGAGGTTAAGGTTAGGGTTAACCTCCGGAAAATGAATGCAAGTCAATGTAATGTCCTCGAAAGTCATGAAAACACGACTGTGTGTGTGTGTGTGTGTGTGTGTGTGTGTGTGTGTGTGTGTGTGTGTGTGTGTGTGTGTGTGTGTGTGTGTGTGTGTGAGGAAGCTTTGGGAGGCTGTGTGACTCAGTCTGAACATTAGACTGGCGCTAATGGACCAGTTTAGACACGCATGAAGGAACACCATCAGTCTGTCTCTCAGCAGAGTCTTTAACATGTTCACTGTGTCGACCTCACAGTTCCCCTCATAGCAAAAGAACCGGTTCACAGCAGCCACGGAGGAGATGAAGTCAAAGTGCAGGATGAATAAAAACAAACTCAACAGGTCACTGCACACAAAAGATGCAAGTTTTCCAAAAATAATCCAATGTAGAACCACTTTTTAGAGCCAGAGTTAAAGTGAAATCAAGCCACAGTCTCCACAAACGTCCTTAAGTTATAGTCCCTAAAGTTATGCTGCGTGACCAACAGGTGGGAACCTCTCGACTTAGGTTGAGTCACATTTGATGCTCGATTCTAAACACACTCTTGATTTTAAAAAAGAAAACAGGATAGTGGTTTCAATCGGAGGCTGGAAAAAAAAAGACAGCGAAAGAATCCAGGCCGGATGTGTTGCAGCTCGGCTTCATTTCATGTAGTAATCATTTCTATAACTGATGCTTCAGCGACGACATTTTAACACTGAATCTCCTTGTTTCCTGTAAAAACACTTCTACAGATGTTCAACCCATTTCAAAAGATGTGCTGCGCAGTGTTTGTTACTTTGTGCTGTTAAAGTGTGCTGTTGCATTGCGCTTGCTATTGAGCTGATATGCTGCAATGTGACGTTGAACTGTTACATTACTGTTACATTGTACTGTTACATTGAACTCTTACATTGTACTGTTACATTGTACTGTTACATTGAACTCTTACATTGTACTGTTACATTGTACTGTTACATTGAACTCTTACATTGTACTGTTACTTTGTACTGTTACATTGTACTGTTAGATTGTACTGTTACTTTGTACTGTTACATTGAACTGTTACATTGTACTGTTACTTTGTACTGTAACATTGTACTGTAACATTGTACTGTTACTTTGTACTGTTACATTGTACTGTTACTTTGTACTGTTACATTGTACTGTTACTTTGTACTGCTACATTGTATTGTTACATTGTACTGTTGCTTTGTACTGTTACATTGTACTGTTACATTGTATTGTTACATTGTACTGTTACATTATACTGTTACATTGTACTGTTACATTATACTGTTACATTGTACTGTTACATTATACTGTTACATTGTATTGTTACTTTGTACTGTTACTTTGTACTGTTACTTTGTACTGTTACTTTGTACTTATGTAACCAGACGAATAACTAAAACAACTTGGATTATTTCAGAACTACAGAATACACTGATTATACTCATATGCACCTAATTTAAGGTCCAGATGAAATGAACAATACCTTTTTAATCTTTTAACTAACTATTTAACAATGTATCCAAAAGAAAATTTACAAAAAAATGAATTCCTTCATATTGGTAAATCATAATCAACTTTTCTTCCCATAAAAGAATACGACATTTTGTTAAAAACTTTGTAGCGGTCTAATCAAATGCAAAGGATGAAGATGGCGACGTCCATGTATACGACATATGTACAATGTGTATTTAAGGCTAATATTCTATTTAAACAGCCGATGTCGGGAAGTGGAAAGATGATGAAAAAATGTAAATGTTGAATACAGTGATTAAATAGATTTAAATGAGCGAATAAGAAATAATTATTGCTAATAAATATCAGTAATAATCAGTGACTGATGGCTCTTGGACACGAGGCAGAATCAGTATTTCAGATCCTCACGAAAAGTATCTGAATCTATCTGTGTCTGCAGCAGGTCTCCACAGGTAACAGGGTGTGTGTGTGTGTGTGTGTGTGTGTGTGTGTGTGTGTGTGTGTGTGTGTGTGTGTGTGTGTGTGAGAGAGTGAAGGTGGGCGGTTAAGTCCAGGTTCAGCGACACTCCCCGAAACGAAAATCAGCGTCTGCTGACTCACCCGAATCTCACACAAACCTTACCCACCAATGTGTGTGTGTGTGTGTGTGTGTGTGTGTGTGTGTGTGTGTGTGTGTGTGTGCCCAAGCACACCTGTCAAGACCCGACGCCAGAGGAGACGCTCTGGCTTTGCCAGACATTTGAAATGAAGCAACACACACACACACACACACACACACACACACACACACACACACACACACACACACAGGAGAATATGAACCTGGAGGTGTAAATTAAATCCATGATGAGCAACATGAACATGTTTGAAATTCTTTCAGGAAGAGTTCCAGGCTGGAACAACAGCTGAGTGTATCTGATTTCACACTGAGGTTGCCAGGTTTGGTTGCCAGGTTTGGTCTGGTGCTCTCTGGTGAACGTGTTCATGGAGAGCCTGGTTCTCAGAGGACAGCCTTCATGCTCTTCATGTCCAGATAAAAGCTCGTCTCTCCAGTGAGTTAGAGAAGCAGACGTGATGATCTTCTAGAATATGACGCATCAATGCAGATTAAAGAGCCGACAGGAAGTGAAGGAGTTAACGTGCAGCAGCACCATTAATCCAGAAACATCTCACTGGTGTATCAATATCTTTACTCTGACTACATTAACATACTTTCACTTCAGTGAGGTTTTGAATGCAGGACTTTTACATGTCAGGGAGTATTTTCACAGTATTCACAGTATTCACAGTATTAGTACTTGTACTGCAGTAAAGGGTCTGTTGCTGTGTTTTAGGTTGATTCTGAAGATTTAATGAAAGAAACACGAGGAACAGAAACCAACAAACACTGTCTGTTACTGTCAAATAAGATGACACCTGTCTGTCTGTCAACCACCTGTCTGTCTGTGGTGGTTTCTGTCCACCTGTCTGTCTGTGGTGACAGGTGGTTTCCTCCAGTCTTTTTCAATAATAGATAACCAGAACCTGAAGAGGCTGGAATGGACCAACACAGCAGGAGGGAGGATCACACACACACACACACACACACACACACACACACACACACACACACACACACACTCTCTCAGCAGTAATGGCTCCAGCAGTGAGCAGCCTCATCAATATCTCAGTGGATGGAGATCAGAGGATCAAAGGTTGAACAATAAAGTAACTCTGCAGGAAACTGAGCCCAGATCAGCCTGAACAGGACTCAGGTAGAATGTTCCTGTGGTCATTAAGTTATTATTATTATTATTATTATTATTATTATTATCATTATTATCATTATTATCATCATTATGCTCCCTGAACCAAACAGAGTGAATGGATTGTTTACATCACTGGTATTAATATTCCTAATGTTCACTGTCAGGTATTAATGGACGTTTGTAAACACAGCGGTCAAAGTTGGCCCCTCCTCCCCCGCGGCTCAACGCCACAATAAGCCCCGCCCCCTCCGGACTCAGCCCGGCGGACCTGCGGCATCACATCCTGTTCCAGACTCTCCTTCTGGAGCCACATTGTGTCAGAGAACGATATAAAACAACCTCGGAGGACTAGCTACGTACACAAGAAGAGAAGCGAGTCATCCCGTCCGTACAGACAGCGAGACTTTTACTTTGAAAATATTATTCTCAACTTCTGTCTCAAGATATGAATTCCCAGAGGATGCAGATATGTTTTGAGCAGAAATCGATGAGGTGAATATTTCAAGAGGTTAAAGAGAGCAAAGTAAGTCACGACTCAGCAGAGAGGAAGACCCCTCAGAGTCCTCCACAAGGTAGACCTCAGACATCCAGCTGATGCTCTCCTCTTATTGACCAGATGCATTTCTATGAGGACACATTCGGGTTTCTGGTCCTGACTGAACTTCATCTTCAAACGGCTTCAAAGGCCTCCGCTAGACGTCGGCTTCAAATATTAATAACTGCAGCCAGCTCGCTCTTTAATCAATACCTCACACACACACACACACACACACACACACACACACACTTATTTCAGAGTGTTTTTTCCTCTTCTGTCACATTTTTCTCTCTGTGGTCTTGATTTTCAAAATAAAAGCCCTGCTCCTCTATGAAACAGAACCATGATGACCAGAAGTAGAGAACTAGAACAAGTTTAGTGAGAACAACAGTTATGATGACATCACTCATTAAAGAGAAGAAACAACGCTGAGACTGGTTCATATAGAGGACCAGGACTACACTGAGACTGGTTCATATAGAGGACCAGGACTACACTGAGACTGGTTCATATAGAGGACCAGGACTACACTGAGACCGGTTCATATAGAGGACCAGGACTACACTGAGACCGGTTCATATAGAGGACCAGGACTACACTGAGACCGGTTCATATAGAGGACCAGGACTACACTGAGACCGGTTCATATAGAGGATCAGGACTACACTGATACCGGTTCATATAGAGGACCAGGACTACACTGAGACTGGTTCATATAGAGGACCAGGACTACACTGAGACTGGTTCATACAGAGGACCAGGACTACACTGAGACTGGTTCATATAGAGGACCAGGACTACACTGAGACTGGTTCATACAGAGGACCAGGACTACACTGAGACTGGTTCATGTAGTGGATCAGGACTACACTGAGACTGGTTCATATAGAGGACCAGGACTACACTGAGACTGGTTCATGTAGTGGATCAGGACTAAGCTGAGACTGGTTCATGTAGTGGATCAGGACTAAGCTGAGACTGGTTCATATAGAGGACCAGGACTACACTGAGACTGGTTCATGTAGTGGATCAGGACTAAGCTGAGACTGGTTCATGTAGTGGATCAGGACTAAGCTGAGACTGGTTCATATAGAGGACCAGGACTACACTGAGACTGGTTCATGTAGTGGATCAGGACTAAGCTGAGACTGGTTCATGTAGTGGATCAGGACTAAGCTGAGACTGGTTCATATAGAGGACCAGGACTACACTGAGACTGGTTCATGTAGTGGATCAGGACTAAGCTGAGACTGGTTCATATAGAGGACCAGGACTACACTGAGACTGGTTCATGTAGTGGATCAGGACTAAGCTGAGACTGGTTCATGTAGTGGATCAGGACTAAGCTGAGACTGGTTCATATAGAGGACCAGGACTACACTGAGACTGGTTCATGTAGTGGATCAGGACTAAGCTGAGACTGGTTCAGGACCATCTGGTGTAGCTCAGTCTTCTCTGTGGGGACGATGTTTTGAACTAGGAGGTACTCCTCCAGACTGAGACCTCATCCTGGTCTCCTGTCAGGACATCTTGACGTCTCTGCAGTATTATAAGTGTTGTTGTTTGAAGCCCTGCTGAGGACAACATTGAGCACTAAGAGAGGAGTTTATCTGACTGCTGTTCAGGTTTAGCTCTGAGTCCACTCATGCTTCTACGCTCCACTCGGCTGCAGACAGGTGTGAAGTTACGGTCGACTAATTAGCGAAGTCTTCTCCGTGAGGATGTCAGAGCCTGGGGCTGCTGCTGGAGCCTCAACACACAAAGCAGCAGCGAGACTCCCCGCCTGAGGCCGACCAGCATCCAGAGGACGGAGAGCCGAGGCGTCTGCTGCCGGGTTCGGATGTCAGGGGGAGTGTTTGCGTGGGAGCGGCAGGACGGTGTTTCCATGAATGTTAATGGGCCTTAAAGTGAGCGTCTCTCGGCCCTGGTGGAGGAGCATCTGCATAAAGCGAGCAGCTCGGTGGGCGGGCTGTCTGATCTGAAGCAGACGTTTCTGCTTCAGAGTGTAAACAGGAAGGACTTCAGGGTGAAACTCTCACAGAGACGAAAGTGCACCTCAGGTTTGGGTTCATGGAAATCATCATTTGAGACGGAATAAAAGATGCATGTAAATAAACCTCCTAATAAGCTCATTATGACACCACAGCTACGGGTATTATTGCTTTCTAGGGGTGTAATAATACACACATTCATATTAAACCGTTCGGTACGAGGCAACCGAACAATACGTTTGAATAATACCAGTGCGTTTGGAAAATGCAGAAGCTTAAATTGTGCTAAAACACGTATTCATCCACACACTGAAGAGCACCATTCAGATACTATTCACATCAGAGGAACAATATTCACCATGTCATAAAAACGACACCATAGACACATGAACACAGTAGTGACGCTACTGCAGTAAAAACAAAGCAGTTCACTTAAAGACAAAGTCCATCCTCCTTTCTTTGTCAACAAAGAGGTTCTACAGAACATCGTTGCGGTTCAGTTCCTGTTTGCTGTGAACGTGTCCGTTGGGTTGTGGATCCACTACAGATCCAGGACGAACCTACAGGACACATCCGTTTAAATATGCATGAGGTTGCAAAATAAAATGTGCACTAGTGTCCAGATCAAAATCATGTTTTTGGAAGTTTCCTGTTGAAGAAACATATTTCAGAGTAACCAGGACATCAGTGTGCATGTAGACATGTTACAATCCTGAAATATTAAACTATAGTTGTGGGGGAAGAAGTACTCAGATGTTGTACTTTTAAAGTGAAAGTAGTAATACAACAGTGTACAAATTCTCTGCTAAAGTAAAAGTCGTAGACTGAATATATAGCTGAATATGAGTGACACGAGTGGGCGGAGCTAAACGCAACAACACGCTGAATAAGACGTTTTTAGGCGACCAAAATGTTACACGAGATTTTGATGAAGTGAAAACACACTGAAAGGGTTAAAGATGAAGACGAAAACATGGACGACTCCCAGACCGGACAATGCCATGTTACGGACCTGTCAATCAGCGTGTAGCCCCGCCCCTAAATCATCCCCTGCTTTATGGTCTGTGTGACTCTAAATGGAGCATAATGTACTAAATGAACATCATGCTGTATTGAAGAAGACTGTAAACTAGAGATTGAGACCATAAACTCATGTTTACAATGTTTACTGAGGGAATAAATCAAGAGAGAAGTAGAGTCATTTTAGACTAGACTTCTATACAACCAGAGGAGTCGCCCCCTGGTGGACACTAGAGAGAATGCAGCTTTAACACAGTTAAATTCCACCACTGTTCACTGAATGTACTGAAGGATTCATCCATTTAAATGAAAACAATATTCAATACTGCAAAAAATCAAAGAGTTACACACTCTTGAAGCTTCTCAAAATATTGCTAGTCATCAAATAGAGTGCATGTTTGCTCATATATATATATATATATATATATATATATATATATATATATATATATATATATATATATATATATATATATATATATTATTGTTCTTACATGTTCTATGTCTAAAACATACCGGAACAAACAGGTGCAACACTTTCAAATCTAAATCAATTCAATTTATAAAATTAAATATATTTATTAGAATTAAATCAAAATGTAATTACATTAAATATAATTTAATAGATTTAGATTAAAAACAGAGTTAATGTTAATAAGTTAATAATTGCTAAATCAATTATATATTTGTTTAGTTAACTTACTGTGACTGTTTTCTTTTTCCTCGTTTCTTCTTCAAATTCCAAAAATATGGTAAAACATTAAAAAATAACGTTTTTGTCCAAAAAAGTTTGTATGAATCGTCCTTCAGCATGAACGTCCTGCAGGAACCACTTCACCATGAACACGAGAGTAATAGACAGGAAACAATCAACTGGTGACAAGTTAATCCAATGTACACACACACACACACACACACACACACACACACACACACACACACACACACACACACACACACACACACACACACACACACACACGAGAGGCTTTCAGGAGAAAATCAATATTCATCCAAATCCATCTGTTGAGTTTTGTACCGAGCACGTCTGACCCTGAACGCATCACCACAGATGGACAAAATCAATATGGATATTCAGAACTCTATTAAAAAGTTCAAACGGCTTCTCTCCAACAAACGACCCAAAAATACAAAAGATGTTTTTATTTATAAAGAGATGTTTTTCATCTTCCATCAGTCGATGAAGTTTCCCACTAGTTAGTTAGTTTGTTTGTGATGAGCAGTTCGATAGTGAACAGTAGTGAAGGTACCAGAGTACTGCTTTAAGACGAGGGGAGTATGTGAGGTTTTATTGTTCATTATATGGAGATTTAATTTCTATTTTTTCATGTTTTGTAGCAGATTTATTTGTCTTGTGTTTGCATCGTAATGTTTAATGTAAGACATTTTGTTCATGTTGGATAAATATTCACACCACTGAATAATGTACGGCACAGTACATACATCATCTTAATCAAAAGTCTGCTTACAAATTAAGCAAAAATTTTATTATTAAATTGTTAATATCATCATGTTTCATATCTTGAAAAACATCTTGTCAATATTATTGTACATAGTCATATCTTATGCATATTCATGTTATGTTCTCTGTAATATTGTTAAGTTTTAATATTTTATAGGTGGAGGCTTCAAATAAGCCCAGTTGGCTTCTGTCTCTTCCTGCTCTGAGATATTA
>NW_027176783.1:1110359-1117859 GCF_023349555.1 Cebidichthys violaceus
AGCTTCAGTTCATCTGTTACAGTCTTGTCTCTGATTGTTTGGGAGAGATGCACCTCCACTTCAAAAGACTAAAAACAGCAGCGCTAGTCCGACAGATAGACGGAGAAAAAGATGGAGTTAGATGGAGGAAGGGTGAAGAGCAGAGGTAGTAAGAGGACGTTTCAGAAACGTTTCAGCGAGTGAAAACATCACAAGCTCGTCCTGCAGAGGAGGTTGAACTTTTCGACAGAGCTGAAAAAGGTCAACGACGCCCACTCAAGTTTGCACAAACGGCTTCAAAGGACTTCGGAGAACACAACGACCACAGCAGCTGTTCTACAAATCCAACACCGTCAACGCTAAAGCAAGAAATTGATGAGACTTTTTCAGGACTACTTGAATATCATCGTTGCACTATTCGCTATTTCTGTCCTAAAGTCTCTGCTGCATAGAGATATTCAACTTTGTACAGACTGTATATAAGAAGTGGACGTAGTTAATGTGACTGTTTTGAAGTCTTCGAGTTTCGCCGTCACCATCTTCATTTTTTTTTTTTAAGACGAAAGATATAAGCATAAACATTTAACGACGATGAACATCATGCTGTATTGAAGAAGACTGTAAACTAGAGATTGAGACCATAAACTCATGTTTACAATGTTTACTGAGGGAATAAATCAAGAGAGAAGTAGAGTCATTTTAGACTAGACTTCTATACAACCAGAGGAGTCGCCCCCTGGTGGACACTAGAGAGAATGCAGCTTTAACACATGAAGCTTTGACTTCACTTAAAGAACCGGAGGTTGCTGCCTGGTCTTCATACATTTACATTTTATAGATCACATTATGGAGCACAATGGGATTCTTTCAGGCTCAGATAGACTCTGCTGGCAAAGTCCTGATTTTGTCCAGAAGTGAAAACTAAATGCTGGGAGGAAATGCGTCCACAACTACGATATGCAGTAGTTATACAAAAGTAATACAAAACAGAGAAAAGAGGAAAATCCTCAGATTTTAGAAGCCACAGAAAATCTAATTCTTTATGGATGACTTCACCGCCGTATAGATTTCAAACATTAAAATGTAAACTAAACAATTAATAGATTAATAATTGTTGTTTCAAAAGGTTGGTGCCGGCACAAAAAAACTAAACAAAATGGGGACCCACTCATAAAACAGGAAGTGAAACTAAGTGAAATTTACTCTCATGTGACACAGAGAAGAATACAAAACTAAACACCAGTTTTCTCTCGATTAATGACTCAATTCATGATTTCATGATGTAAAGCTGCTGGAATGATGAGGTCAAAGAACCTCTGGAGTTCATAATAAAGACGAAGGCAGAACTGACGTTTATTAACATTATCAATTAATCTCCCAGTTGCATTTGTGTCCATCAAGGAATCAGGTGGTCTATAAAATGTCAACTGCTAGAGAACATAATATTGCTTGTTGTCCAATCAGCGGTTCAGAGAAGTTGCTTCATTCATTTGTTCATTAGTCCCCAACACTGACCTAAACCTGAAACTAGTTCATCTTTACCCTAAAACCAAGTTTTAATTATCAGAGGTGAGTCCCCACACACACACACCTATACACACACACACACACACACACACACACACACAGTGAACACACTCACAGACGTGTGTGTGTGTGTTTAATGGACGACCAGAAGGACTAGTGTGTGTGTGTGTGTGTGTGTGTGTGTGAATACAGCTACTTATTGTTTACATAATCCAGTATGAATAAACATGAGATGATTTATGAATAAACATGGGAGAGGCAGCGCTGTGAAAACCCACACACACACACACACACACACACACACACACACACATCACCAACAGTGGACCATGATTCTACACTCTTCAAGTGTGGACCACTATTTCTAATCATTTAGAAAAAAGATAACATTTTTATTTCGAGTCTGTTCTTTATAATAGAAGTGCAAAACAAACTTAATTTTCTTTTAAAAATTGCTAAGAGGGGACCTGCAAAAAAAGACGATGTCCAGTGTTGGGAATGTTACAGATTACTAGTTAGACTGATAAAAATGTAATATGTAATGTAACAGATTACATTTCATAACTCTTTGATTATTTTTCTAATGAATGTTTAAAACAGCAATAAAACTGAAAAGTCCGAACAACATAAACCAGGTCACGAAAACCTCACAACACTGACGACGTTACTATGTGCACTAATATTCCACCAGTAGCCCAAATACAAAAATTGTCCGAATTTGATTTGGTTCATGGAAACATCTTATTCTGTTTGGATGTTCTGAATGCGTTCTTATTCTGAATGGATCATGTTTCAAAGTCCAGTATCATTAGATATGTATAATTCATCATATGTATCTGGGTTTAAATCATGTGAGGATTTTTTAAAAATGATATCTCTCCAGTGAGCATGCTGCTGCTTATTTAAATTATGATCCGTTTGGAGTGGAGTAAACATTTTAAATAAAACTACCATCTGATTTTGTGTTTTTCCTTGAATAACTTCACCGCTTGAGTCGGTGTTTGTTTGAGAATCTTCAGAACATTTGATCAACTAAACAAAGTGCAAACCTGTACGAGTAGATTGTGCATACTGGATTTTTTCAGGACGGAAAGGTCTAGAAAAAGTTGTATTTGATGTGTTTCCAGAAATGACTTCTGGCCCTTTTATTTATTTTAAAATACATTCTTTTAAGCCATTTATAGTGTGACGCTTTAAGTAGTCCCTCCACTAAAGTTGAGCCATGTTGTTTTTACAAAAAGATAATGAGAGACATGTTTTAGGAGATTTGTTCCTTTGTTGATTAACTGCTTTACAGTCATTAGGGAGGAGCGTGTTAGTGGGTCTATCAACTCCCCGCTGCAGCCTGCAGGGGCAGTGCTGAGTCTGACCTGAAACACTCACACACCTTGAAGGCCCCCCCCCCCCCCCCCCCCCCGAGTGTTGAAATTGACAAAGAAAAATTCACAACAAGATTTTAGAATAATTTAAAGCACGACCAACAGTGGAGCTAAAAAATGTACCCCGTCTGCTCGCCGGTCCACTGTTGGTATGGTGAATGTTTAACTCCGACACACACACACACACACACACACACACACACACACACACACACACACTCTCTGGGAACAGTCGGCGGCCGATGAATATTCATGCAGCAGTTCTGCCGTTCGTTCTCACACTCGTTGGTTCTGTTTTCCTCTCAGTCAGACCGACAGCTCTCACAGACTCTGGATTGACACTCGTCCTGCTTAAGCTTCTCCTCTTTCTTTCTCTCTCCTCCTCTACTTCTTTCTTTTTATACTTCTTTTCTCGTTTTTCTCCCACCGGGCAGCACCAATAGACCCCTTTGAGATGAGCTGCGACTCGCCTGGAAAGTGGACGAGGTCGGGCTGCAGCGGCAGAGGTCAAACTGTTAAACAGCATCCTTTAAAAAAAGCATAGAAGAAGTCACAGGAATGTTTACTTCCTGTTAGAACCGATTTGTAGGCGACCTGTAGTTTACAGAACAAGTTCGGACGGTTTGTAATTACATATATTGAAATATATCTGCATTGTAAAGCACTTTGTTATTGCTGCTCATTTTGATAAGTGCTGATAACCTTTATTATTATTATTATTAAGAACCACAGAGACACGTGACTAATAACACGAGACTAATAACCAACAATCAAACGGTAAATCTTACAACGACATAGATAGTTTATGATCTAAGAGCTCTTGATCGTGGTGGTTTATCAAATTACAAACAGATTGATGTTCATATGAAGAATAAAAAGTTTACATATCATTGATGTATGACGTGTTTCACAGTGATAAGAACTACGGAGTGAAAACTCTTCTACAAGTTTCAGTGCTTGTATCAGAAACACGAAGCACCGATATGTGGAGTTATCAGCTGAAACAACAGCCGGGAACTACATCTCCCACAATGCAACCTGATAGAAGACATTACACAGGCAGGTAGACAGGTAGGTAGACAGGTAGACAGGTAGGTAGACAGGTAGGTAGCCCATGGGCCGAGTAAAATGATTGGACGGTTCTTTCAGTCCTTCTGGAGCCACAGACTGTGTTTGTCAGAGTATCTGATTCTCTCAACAAAAACATTAAAGCACGTTTTAAAGATTACTAACCTTTAAAACTTCTGACTTTACCACAAACCTTGTATACTTCTGTTTATTAAAGGAACAGAGTCTAGATGATATTAATAAGTGTGTTTTCTTTACTGGTTAATCATTTATATCTCCGTGTTTCTACAGGAGCCCAGGAGGGACAAACCAATCGCTGACTCTACAGAGAACCACGTCTGCAGTCCTCCACCTCACCACTAGATGGCAGTACATCCTCCACCACAGACCTTTAGGTGTTGTTTAAGAAGGCCAGACCAATGACAGCACTCTAGTTATTTACCAGAGGTAATGACTCATTTCAGACAGTCAGCAGGAGACTGAACGAGTAACAATCAGATGAACAGAGTCTCACGACGCACACAATGAAAGCCTCCTCAGAGAGCAGCAGACAGACGTTTGACTCACGGTGGTCGACAGTCCACCGAAGCTGATTCTTCTTCTTCCTGTCGGTCACTTTAAATCACTTTGTTTGTTTGGTTTTAAAGGGTTCAAACTTCTCACTAAAGTCCATCAGGTCTCAGCTTGTCAGCAGCAGCGGTCACGTGACTCTGGTGACTCTGGTTAAAGGTGATTAACGTCACCTGGCGCCTCGTTCCGCCTCTCTCGCTGTATCCGGGTGTAGTACCGGTGTTCACCACTGACTCAAACCGCCGTTCACCAGCATAGAGAACTGAGGGGGGCGCTGTTTCCCCACTTGTTACTGATGAAATGAAAAGTGAGTTAAGAGCAACAAAAGACAATGAAATAAGAATGAAAGCTTTAATTAAAGGATTCTGATTCATGGGCAGCAATTTTGGTAACAACACAATCATTTAAATATTATTCTTTTTAATTTCACACAGAAGGAAACGTAAAGAGTTTTATTTTATTACCACTTATTGTTTGATTATTACTTCATAAAGAAAGAGATATAAAGAAACAATAAACATGAAATAATAATAATAATAATAATAATAATTTAACAGTTTATTGTTTTAATGATCAATATGAAAGAAATCAAATATAATATATTCAGAGTTTGACAATAAAACGTCTGATTATTTTTCTGGTGCTGATGAAGAACCGGAAATGGAGCTCAGCAGCAGGAGGACGGCGCCCCCTAGTGTCCACGAGGACACACTGCAGCTCTAACAGGACGTCTACTGATTCAACCTCCACAATAAAGGTCCGACATTTAACATCTACATCAATAACTGTAATAAACTAAAGTAACACAATTTAGAAAAATACGAAAGAATCAAACAAACCATGGAGCCAAAAACTATATTTAAATAACATCTATGAAATATTTAAGTTAATTAACCTTTTGCTTTGTATTTTATAATAACTCTTTATTTGTTGCTTCATAATGAACCTTATTTAAGAAAACGAAAACAAGTTCAAACAATAAAAATAGCAAGTCTTTTATTTTAAATTATACATAAGAGAAATACTCTTATGTAATATATATAACATATAATCATAGAAACACTATCAGAAGTCAAAGTCAGAATCATTTTAACTACTAAATGTTTATCTGTAAAGTCACTAAAGCTGTAATGAAGTACTTATAGAAGTATAAAGTAGCACAGCAATTGAAGTAAAGTACAAGTACATCAAAACTGTACTGAGTATATGTACGTCTATGTATGTACTGTATATGAACATGAGGAGACAAAACTGATCTGAGTTCATCTTTAATGACACAAACAGCCTCAAACATCAATAAATTAACAATGAAAAAAACATTTTATTTTGGCGGTCTGAAGATGAAACCGATCACTTCCTGTTTCAGACTGCACGAAATAAGAAGAAAAGAAACACAAGAACACTCAAAATCCATTCAGGAGGAATAAAACAACACGACTTATTGCATCAAGTTTAAACAACAGAAAGAAAACTTCTCAAAGCGTCTTTAAAACGAGAATGAAACAGTTTCACGATCTCTCCGACAGCTCAGGTGGGAGGAGTCAACTCGTCTGCGTGTAGCCAGGGAGACCAAAGTACCAGGATGTAGATGAACGTCCTCGAGTGACGTCACTCGAGTCGCCCGCTTCCCTCACAGACGACGACGTCGCCCTCTAGTGGTCGCTGTAGTTATGCTGTTACGGTCTCCTGTACTTTGTTTTGTTACTGACTACTGAACGCTTACCAGGAAACCCAAACACGGATCATTTTGTGTTTCAACTCACAACCTGAAGTTTCACTTTCACGACCCGGTGGGCGGAGCTTAAACCCGTCGGAATGAAGGCGATAACCTCCGACAGCGAGCATCCAATCAGCCGATCGCAGCGGAGACGGGCGCTCTTTAAAGAGAAGTGAGACCTGCGGCTACGCTAACCGCTAACTAGCAGAGGCGTAGCGTTAACCACCACAGTGTAAATAAAGTTTTCCTGCCGATGGTTCTCCTCCAGTATTCAGGAGAACGTGTTTCTAGTCTAAGATTTTACTCCTTCTTTATTGTGGGCGGATCTGATCGGTGTTTAACGATCCGTTACATCTCTACGAACGCAAAACCTCTGAGGGGATTGTCGGCGGTTCGAGTTGCATTGTGGGTAACGTAGGCGGCAGGTTTTGACTTGGGAAGAAGAAGAATGAGTAGAATAAAAAGAATAAAAAGAATAACACCAGAGATCTGAGTCTCAAAGAGTCACAAACTAAAACAACACAATGAAAAGACGCTGCAAGCTCCTCCTCCTCCTCCTCCGGCCTGTTCGCAGCGCGGCCGTCAGGCGGTCACATGACACGCAGCTCACAGGTTTGACTCCCATGGCGGTAGACTCTTCTTCTTCTTCTTCTTCTTCTTCTTCACTCTGACTGCAGCTGTCTCTCCTCCTCTCACTGTCTCTCAGGTGCGTCTCCTCTTGGCTCCCCCCGGACTCGCCGGGTTGGAGGACGACAGCAGCTTCTCCGCCGCTCGACTCCTCTTCCTCTTCTCCGCCTCCTTACCTCCTCCACCACCACCTCCTCCTCCTCCTCCTGCTGTTGCTGCTGCTGCTGCTGCTGCTGCTCCACCTCCTCCTCCTTCACTCCCTCCTTTCTCCTTGTCCCGCTCTCTCTCTTTGTCCCGACTGCTGCTCGTTCGCTCCGACATCTTCACCGACGAGTTGCTGCCTGCAGACGAGAGGGACAGACAGGAAGTGGCATCAACACAAAACAGGAAGTTAGATGATAAAAACAAACAAACCCACGAAGTAAACAAACACGTAACACCAGGTCTACCTTCTTCATGTGTGGCTGGAGGTTCTCTCTCCATCCTGAACTCCTCTTTGGTCTCCTCCTCTGAGCCCAGCTTCCCTAAACAAACAGAGAAATGTTGTTTTCATCAACCAGTGAACAGGAAGTGACCATATCTGGACTGAGGAGGAGTGACGTAGAGACCTGTCAATCAGCGTGTAGCCCCGCC
>NW_027176783.1:1122859-1145359 GCF_023349555.1 Cebidichthys violaceus
AGAATGAGGAGGTTCAGTCCTGCCTCCTCCTCCCTTTACTCCTTCTCCTCACTTTATATAATCCATCCATCCATCAGGGAGTCGTCCTCTTAAAATCCTGGCCTTCAACAAGAAAACAGAGAACAAGACTGAAAACACTGACGGGAGGAAGCAGAAGGCAGAATGAGTGGCGCCAAAATAAAAGCAGGAAGTAAAGAAACCGTGTGGCACGAGCTCAGATTGAGAGGATTTATAGGAAGGACGGCCGTGGATCGTTTAGAGGAAGCGCTGCTTCAAACAGTGGCAGTCTGAGAAGATGTGTTCAGACCAAACGCAGCGCTGATGATGGACAGAGAGCAGCTTTAACACACGCAGAAGAAGAAGAAGAAGAAGAAGAAGAAGCAGCTGTAGGACTATTTGGTCAATTTAGAAAATGTCGGTTGAACTTAACTACAGTCGGCACAAACATTAGCGCCCCAAAACATGTGTGACTTGAAGAAGAACGTGAGAGTAGAACTCGTGTCTGCGTTTGGTCTGAACACACTTTAGCGGTTTGCGGTCCATCGGAGCCGACGAGCTGCAGACACACGAGAGGACGAGGTTCACGATGCCTCCAGGAGTCCAGACGAACTTCACGAGACGTAGAACCGAGACGACACTCGGTGGGATGGAGGTTCCTGTGTGAGAGCAGCTGAGAGGAGGATCATCCCATCCGTGGTCACCAAAAACAGCCTTTCAGTAAGTGGTGGGGGCCGTCCTTCAGAGACAGACAACGAGGGCTACGCCCCCCCCCACCGGTGGGAGGAGCTTCAGTGAAATGAGGTGGTGGCAGCAGGCTGGATGAGAAGTGTTGGGGAGGGGGGGGGGGGGGGGGTTATTGGTCCTTCTTCTCTGTTTCTGAGTCCTCTTTAACCTCTGAGTCTGTGTCCTCAGGAGGAGTCTCCTCATACCTGGAGAGGAGGAGGAAGGAAGGAAGGAGAAGAAACAAAGTCATCATCAGAATTGTGTTGATGATCACAGAGCAGAACTTTATTCACTTCATTAAAACAAATCACAGATTAACTGAATACAAACCATGAAATCAGCTTTATTGTTACAATAGAAACTCATTTATTAATGATTCACTGATGAATATATTTGGTCGTATTTTAATGTGAAGCAAAATGTTTTGATTACGACATTTAGCCGTAAACACTGTTTCAAAATAAAAGCCCTGCGGCGCTCCAGTGGATTTTATTGTGAAACATTTACCTCTCCGTAGTTTTTAAATGTTTATTTATTTCTAAAACTACAAATCTAAAATTAAATATTTTAGTTAATATTTAATATGTCACTTTTGCACACTTAAAAAAAAAAATAGAAATATTAATTAAAATTATTTCTAATAAATGTATTGAGATGATGTTTAACGGGCTGATTACCTGCCCAGGGGAGACAGGAGGGGGGGGGTGTATAGAGAGAGGGGCGGGGCCTCTACATGGGGGTGGGCTGTAAACGTCGGTGACGGGGGGAGGAGCCTGTTGCCATGGAGAAGGCATCCATGGAGCTAGCCAGGCTGGCGGGCGAGCCGCTGACGGTTGGGAAGGAAGTGAGCCGAGGCGAGACGGGGAGGAGCTCCTCTGATGACTCATAGCTGACCGGGGGAGGGGGGACACGATGGACAAGAGAAGAAGAAGTAGAGAGGGGATGAAAATGAAAGAAAAAAGGAGGGAGGGAGAGAGAGAAAGAGAGAAAGAGTAAGTTTGTATCTTAAACTCTAAAGTTTAAAGCTGCTAAAGAGATCTGATGCTAAAATATGAGAGAGGACAGAGGACGAGAGAAGAGGACAAAGAGGGATGAGAGGACAGAGGACGAGAGAAGAGGACAAAGAGGGATGAGAGGACAGAGGACGAGAGAAGAGGACAAAGAGGGATGAGAGGACATAGGAAGAGAGGACAAAGGATGAGAGGACGGAGGAGAGGACGGAGGACAGAGGAAAAAGGACAAAAGATGAGAGAGGAACGAATGAGACGGACGGAGACGGAAGAGAGGAGGTGGTGACGGAGCTGAGGAGAGATTATGGCAAGAAAAAAATAGAAAAAGGAGAGCTGAGGAGGATGATGAAGAGGATGAAGTCTGAACATTACGAGCTCTCAGAAATGTGGTGCAACGTTTCGACCTCTAATAATCTCAAAAACTCAGATGAATTGTTTCTGTAAATCGGTTTTTGTTTCGTGAGGACTTTTGTCTGAAGAAGATGAAAACACGTCTTGCCGCCATCTTTTCTTTACTCTCTTTATTTTCTTGTGTTCTGTATTTTTGATCATTTACGTCGTCCGAAACGTTTCTCTTCCACTTTAATAATTGGATTTCACTCAAATGACAGAAGCAGTCGGTCCCGTTTCTGTTCTCAGTCGTTTATCCTGCCGTCCAATCACAGAGCAGGAAGGACCAAACCACGCGATCGCTACGCCGACCGATCGGCTGCGAGGCGTCGTCACGGACGACTACACATCACGACATCGGGAACAACTCATCGATTCTGTTCAATGCTTCAAACGCCGACTCACGATCGTCACCGAGACTCACCTGAACATCTCAGTGAGTTCTCCTTTCACCAGAGCCACGACGACGGGGAAGCCCACACAGGCCGGGACCAGGTAGAGCAGAGCAGGCTGCAGGGGGGGGGGAGCAAGAGAGAGAAAAGAAAGAAAGAGAGAGAGACAGAGGGAGAGAGAGAGAGAGAGAGAGAGAGAAAAAAGAAAGAGCGAGAGAGAGAAAAAAGAAAGAGCGAGAGAGAGACACAGAGGGAGAGAGAGAAAAAAGAAAGAGCGAGAGAGAGAGACAGAGCGACAGAGAGAGGGAAGGAGAGGAGAGAGAGAGACGGAGAGAGACAGAGAGAGAGACAGACAGAGAGAGAGGAGGGGGGAAGAGAGAGAGACAGAGAAAGAGAGAGAGAGCGAGAGAAAAGAAAGAAAGAGACAGAGGGAGAGAGAGAGCGAGAGAGAGAGTGAGAGAGAGAGAGCGAGACAGAGAGAGAGAGCGAGAGAGAAAAGAAAGAAAGAGAGAGACAGAGGGAGAGAGAAAAAAGAAAGAGCGAGAGAGAGACAGAGCGACAGAGAGAGAGACAGAGAGAGGGAAGGAGAGGAGAGAGAGAGACGGAGAGAGACAGAGAGAGAGACAGACAGAGAGAGAGGAGGGGGGAAGAGAGAGAGACAGAGAAAGAGAAAGAGAGAGAGAGCGAGAGAAAAGAAAGAAAGAGAGACAGAGGGAGAGAGAGAGCGAGAGAGAGAGAGAGAGAGTGAGAGACAGACAGACAGAGAGAGGAGGGGGGGAGAGAGAGCAAGAGAGAGACAGAGAGAGAGAGAGAGAGAGAGAGAGAGAGAGAGAGAAGGGGAAGAGAGAGCGCAAGAAAGAGCGAGACAGAGAGAGAGAGCGAGAGAGAAAAGAAAGAAAGAAAGAGAGAGAGAGAGCGAGAGAGAAAAGAAAGAAAGAAAGAGAGAGAGACAGAGGGAGAGAGACAGAGAGAGCGAGAGAGGGGGGGAAGAGACAGAGAGAGAGAGAGCAAGAGAGAGAGAGACACACAGAGAGAGAGAGACAGAGAGAGAGAGAGACACAGAGAGACAGTTTAATAGTCATAGCACGTAAAGCCTCCATGTTGAATATTTAGATGATATTGTTTTCCAATTTTTGTAAAATAAATGATCAAATAAATTCAACTTGTGTTTTCTTTTCTGTAATGAGTGATGTCATCATAACTGTTGTTCTCACTAAAGACACCTTCTAGTCATCGCGGGTTCAGAGGGTTGCGGTCACTACAGGTGACCTTTGCCTCGTACCTGTGCGTGTTTGAAGGTGTGCATGACAAAGATGGTGAGGCCCAGTCCGAAGATGTAGGCCAGGAAGCTGGAGTAGAAGTACGTCCTGCTGTTCTTCTTCAGGCTGCAGGAAGAAATAAGATCATAAGGACACGTTGAAACCTCATATCTACCTCAAGAAGAGAAGAAGAAGACGAGAGAAGAGATGAAGAAGAAGAGACGAGAAGAAGGAGACAAAGAGAGACGAGGAGACGAAGAGACTAACAGAGACGAGACAAGAAGAGACGAGAGAAGAAGAGACGAAGAAGAGAAAAGAAGAGACAAGAGACAAGAAGAAGAAGAAGAAGGTTGGTGTTACCTGACGTCAAAGCGCAGCAGCAGAGCGATGAAGATTCCCGGGATGACGATGTCTCCCAGACCCAACATGGCAAAGTTGCTGGCATCAAGTCCTCTCTCCAACAAGTCCTGAGGAAACACCACTGAGGAGAGAGGAGACGAGTGAGCCACGTGTCCAGCCGACGTGTCCGTCACTCGTAGAGGAACATTGACACTCTGACCACCGATCTCACGTACTCACATTTGATCGGTGCCTCAAAGGATCTGGCAACCGTCACCATGACGTTGGTCCCAAAAACCTGCAGAGAGAACCAATCAGAACACAGGCGTTGTGGTGCGTTCAGGTGCTGCTGGGTTATCTGGGCTCATTTTTATTCAAGTCCTTAAAGTTACATTTGTGGGACATAAAGTGACGTAAAAAAGGAAAAATCCAGCATTTTACTCACTATTTATTTTTTTATTTGTCTTACAAACAAAGTGAGAATTATTATAACCTACAGTATAATGTGGATTAAAAGTATCCCACAATGCATTGTGAAAAGTAGCGTACTACCGGTGGTCACTAACGGAGCAATATGTCCCATCATGCATTGCGCTCAGGAAAAAAAAAAATAGACAGACGAAAAAAAAGAGAGAAAGCGGAGCAAATGAGACAAATCTATGAATCTAATTCACTCATTTCGCTAAAAGGCAACTCAATAGAATTGTTTACAATCTGTATTCATCACAAAAAACTGAATGTGTGCTCTCACCCAGAAGACGTCGTAGACAAACAGCCCCCCCAGCAGGATGCAGCCAGTACTGACGTTGTTCAGGTGGAGCAGCTCCACTCCGTTCAGGGCGAACGCCAAACCAAACAGGTTATTGGCTATCCAGTGCTGTGATGTCACAAGACAGAGACAGGTTATTGGCTATCCAGCTCTGTGATGTCAATAATAATAACAATAACAATAACAGCTGATGATGTTGAACCCTTAACTCTCCTGTGAACTGGTGAGACGTTACCTTTTTCAGCAGGTACCAGACTCCCACCACGGTGCTGATGACCAGACACACCAGGTTCTTGGTGTCAAACTCATAGTTCACTATTTCTGTGAGAGACGGAGAGATTGATGTTATTGGTCAGCACACAAAATCGTTTTCCGTCACTTCTCTTTCAAGGAAAATTTAAAATTCATGTGTGTGTTCATAACCAAACGTTGACTATTACATTACAAGGTATTCTCTCACTCAAACAAATCTCAAAGTTGTTCCAAATGTTCTTAATGTGGCTCCTCCACGGATTATTTTGGACTTGCAGATGTTACAAATTAGGAGCTTTACATCTTCTTCCACACCGACTACATGGCATAACAGTCAGGTGGCCGATTGATCGGTGCAGATGTAATCATGTGACGATAAAACACAACAACGTCTCCTCAGTAAACAGGCTCTCTCACCTTCTTTGGACTCCTCGGAGCCCTGAGTGAAGAGCAGCTGGTACTGTTTGTTTGAGAAAGACTCAGGAAAGATTCTGGACATCAGAGGACTGAGAGACAGAAACAAGAACAAAGAGTTAATCACCTACTTCAATACGTTACGATACGATATTATCACGACACCTAAGTAACGATAAATTATCACGACACCTAAGTCACGATATATTATTACGACACCTAAGTCACGATATATTATCACGACACCTAAGTCACGATATATTATTACGACACCTAAGTCACGATACAATATTATCACGACACCTAAGTCACGATATATTATCACGACACCCAAGTCACGATATATTATCACGACACCCAAGTCACGATATATTATCACGACACCCAAGTCACGATATATTATCACGACACCTAAGTCACGATAATATATTATCACAACACCTGTCACGATACAATATTGTCGCGACACTTATGTCACAATACGATATTGTCACGATACGATATCACGACACCTATGTCACGATGCGATATTGTCACGATACGATATCACGACACCTATGTCACGAAGCGATATTGTCACGATACGATATCACGACACCTATGTCACGATGCGATATTGTCACGATACGATATCACAACACCTATGTCGCGATACGATATTGTCACGATACGATATCGCGACACCTATGTCACGATGCGATATTGTCACGATACGATATCACGACACCTGTGTCACGATACGATATCAGAACATCTATGTCACGATACGATATTATCACGACACCTATGTCACGATACGGTCACGGCACCCAAGTCACAATACGATATTGTCACTACACCAAATCACGATACGATATTGTCACGACACCTATGTCACGATATAATATTACGACACCTAAAGTGACGATACGGTATTATCAAAACGCCCCAAAACTGCTTTGGATTTCAGAAGGTTAATCTCGGTCGACAGCGATGGACAGTATAACCCTTTCCACACGTTAAATTTGTTTATATCTGAAATGCTCCTACAGCGTGTTGATTTTTACCACCCAACCGTATAATGAATTGACATTGCTTGTTTTTCTTATTTCTCTTCTCCTACATCAGTGTTGCTTTACCTCATGGTGTGAGACAGAGCCAGGACGCCCAGGCCAAAGAAGTAGACCGACAGCAACATGTTGATGTACTCTTGTGAGAATACCTGCATCAGAACACAGGTCACACGTTACTCTGAGTGTTGTGGACTCGTTCGTCCAAACCCTCTCTGCATGAGGCCCCTGGAATTGACATTCTCCCTGGGGTGAGGTTTTCCTCACCCCAGGGTGAGGAAACCCTGTTGTTACCTTGAAGAAAAGGTAGAGCCCAAACAGAGTACAGCTGGCGATGATGGGAAACCTCGCTGCGTCTCGACTGGTGATCGTTTCAGGCATGTCTGATGCATTCTGGGAGGAGAGACATAAATACAGACAGCTAAGTGCGTCACTCTAGAGACATGTTGTAGCTTTCAGTGTTAATGTTGAACAACCAAAAAAACGAGTTAACTCAAAACAATACAAACTCCATATCAGTCAGTTAAACTAAGAAACAGACCAGGTTCAAACCTGATGAGCACAAACTAGAACCTCCAGGTCTCTAGAGTGAAGTCAGAGCTTCATGTCTTAAACCTGCATTCTCTCTAGTGTCCACCAGGGGGCGACTCCTCTGGTTGTATAGAAGTCTAGTCTAAAATGACTCTACTTCTCTCTTGATTTATTCCCTCAGTAAACATTGTAAACATGAGTTTATGGTCTCAATCTCTAGTTTACAGTCTTCTTCAATACAGCATGATGTTCATTTAGTACATTATGGAACATCTAGAGTCAAACAGACCATAAAAAGGGGATGCTTTAGGGGCGGGGCTACACGCTGATTGACAGGTCTCTACCAGAGACGTATACGACGTCTCTACGTCACTCAGTCCAGATCATTCAAAGATGATAAAACATGATTATAATCAGCACATCACACATGTTTTAATCAGAATAAAACCCGATTCACAACATCAAATCAAAATATGCCGTTTACATGACCCACAGCAAATTCACAGTGAGCTTTACACAACACTCCATGGTGAGATATGTGTCGCCACAACACGTCAGGACAACGCAGGGAAACAATAAAGATATTCTGGGTCAGAAGTCTGACTCAAATCAAACACAACAGCCTGAAGAAGACCGAGAATAAAAGCAGGCAGTTCCCACGAGAGTCCCTTTAATTCAACACTCAAACCAGAGACCTCGAGAGTCACCTCCTTCTGCTCCCCCCCCCCCCCCCCCCCGAGAGAGAGAAAGTGGGACAGAGGAGAGGAGAAAGAAACAGATGAGAGAAAATAAATGATAAAAGAGGAGACAAGGACAGAAGGAGGAAGAGGATCCTTGTGGCGGCATTAAAAAGGAGAGCACTGTCTTCAGTTCATTGTTCTGTCAAACCCTCGTCAATTATGTGACGCCAGCAAAACACAGGTTTATGTTTGAAAACCGCCTCAAATAGTTTAAACTAACTGTAAAGTATGAGTGAAATATCTGTTTCTTTAGATGCTAAACGCTCCACTACCTGAACAGGTAGAGAACAGAGTACCTGAACAGGTAGAGAACAGAGTACCTGAACAGGTAGTGAACAGAGTACCTGAACAGGTAGTGAACAGAGTACCTGAACAGGTAGAGAACAGAGTACCTGCTCAGGTAGTGAACAGAGTACCTGAGCAGGTAGTGAACAGAGTACCTGCTCAGGTAGTGAACAGAGTACCTGAACAGGTAGAGAACAGAGTACCTGCTCAGGTAGTGAACAGAGTACCTGAACAGGTAGAGAACAGAGTACCTGAACAGGTAGTGAACAGAGTACCTGAGCAGGTAGTGAACAGAGTACCTGAACAGGTAGAGAACAGAGTACCTGCTCAGGTAGTGAACAGAGTACCTGAGCAGGTAGAGAACAGAGTACCTGAGCAGGTAGAGAACAGAGTACCTGAGCAGGTAGAGAACAGAGTACCTGCTCAGGTAGAGAACAGAGTACCTGCTCAGGTAGTGAACAGAGTACCTGCTCAGGTAGTGAACAGAGTACCTGCTCAGGTAGTGAACAGAGTACCTGAACAGGTAGAGAACAGAGTACCTGAACAGGTAGAGAACAGAGTACCTGCTCAGGTAGTGAACAGAGTTCCTGCTCAGGTAGTGAACAGAGTTCCTGCTCAGGTAGAGAACAGAGTACCTGAACAGGTAGAGAACAGAGTACCTGCTCAGGTAGTGAACAGAGTACCTGAACAGGTAGTGAACAGAGTACCTGCTCAGGTAGTGAACAGAGTACCTGAACAGGTAGAGAACAGAGTACCTGCTCAGGTAGTGAACAGAGTACCTGAGCAGGTAGAGAACAGAGTACCTGAGCAGGTAGAGAACAGAGTACCTGCTCAGGTAGAGAACAGAGTACCTGCTCAGGTAGTGAACAGAGTACCTGCTCAGGTAGTGAACAGAGTACCTGAGCAGGTAGAGAACAGAGTACCTGCTCAGGTAGTGAACAGAGTACCTGAGCAGGTAGTGAACAGAGTACCTGAACAGGTAGTGAACAGAGTACCTGAACAGGTAGAGAACAGAGTACCTGCTCAGGTAGTGAACAGAGTTCCTGCTCAGGTAGTGAACAGAGTTCCTGCTCAGGTAGAGAACAGAGTACCTGAACAGGTAGAGAACAGAGTACCTGAACAGGTAGTGAACAGAGTACCTGAACAGGTAGAGAACAGTGTACCTGAACAGGTAGAGAACAGAGTACCTGAACAGGTAGTGAACAGAGTACCTGAACAGGTAGTGAACAGAGTTCCTGCTCAGGTAGTGAACAGAGTACCTGCTCAGGTAGTGAACAGAGTACCTGAACAGGTAGAGAACAGAGTACCTGAACAGGTAGAGAACAGAGTACCTGAACAGGTAGTGAACAGAGTACCTGAACAGGTAGTGAACAGAGTTCCTGCTCAGGTAGTGAACAGAGTACCTGCTCAGGTAGTGAACAGAGTACCTGAACAGGTAGTGAACAGAGTACCTGAACAGGTAGTGAACAGAGTTCCTGCTCAGGTAGTGAACAGAGTACCTGCTCAGGTAGTGAACAGAGTACCTGAACAGGTAGTGAACAGAGTACCTGCTCAGGTAGTGAACAGAGTACCTTTCACTGATGTGTTAGTGCTGTGAACAAGTGGCTCTCATACTCACTCTGAACCCAGAATCGTAATCATTTTCTCCGAGCTCCTACAGACGGACGGACAGACGGAATGGGTGGACAGACAGATGTGCACAGACAGACAGGGAGAGAGAGGGATCAGATCGGCAAACAAAGAGGAGGACAGGAAGCAGGGCCCAAAAATCAACAGGAAACAAATCGTCATTGTTGAATTCTGAGAGCGAAACACTTTGAAAACTTAAAGGTGTTGTTGTAAAGATGGCTGACAGAAGAGAGAGAAGATGAAGAATAACAAGGTTCAGGAGCTGGATTCAAACACAGTTACACCTGAGACCATTTTTTTTACGTTATTGGCATTTTCTCAATTGTGGCCCCTGCTGGCCACCGTACGTCCAATCTATCTGCTAAATCGATGGCAACAAATGGCAACAAATTTAACATTGAAATGTATTTAAAGTACAAAGAGTCAAAGTACTCGTTATGATTACTGATTATCATTTTCGGTATTTGAGTAAATGTACTTTTCCACCTGACATCATGTTAGTGAGACATCTTCACTTCCGGGCTGCAGAGAGGATGTGGGTTTTTTTAACGGTTACCTAAAGCTCAACTGCGCATGTGCACCAAAAAAACCCAAACCCCCCCCAAAAAGAGTGCAAATAAATCCACTCTGGTACACGTCACTCAAACACACACACACACACACACACACACACACACACACACACACACACACACACACACACACACACACACAATAGCTCCTCAGACTGGTAAACAGCAGTGTAAACAAACACCTGGGTACACGAGACAACCCACTAAAATAACTATAAGCACAAATCAATAGTTTGTTTTGTTTTGGGGTTGTTGTTTTTTTTTTGGGGGGGGGGCTATAAGAATACCCTAAAATAAAAGTAATGTTTATGTGCAACAAGTTGAAATAAAAGAGGTCAGGTTCCTGAAAATAACCGTTAAAAAAAAGCTAACAGCTGTACAATGTCAGTTCTACCTTTATTTCTGGTAGATTTAAATCAAGTTAATGAATACGTTTAATAAACATAAAACTTCATATATCTGGAGTCTGCGCTTTGGAACGATTTTAGTTTGAGGAAATGATATTGACGTTTCAGGCGGAATCGAGCCGTTAGCTGAACTAGCAATCCGTTAGCTGAACTAGCTATCCGTTAGCTGAACTAGCTAGCCGTTAGCTGAACTAGCTAGCCGTTAGCTGAACTAGCTAGCCGTTAGCTGAAATAACTCGTTAGCTGAACTAGCTAGCCGTTAGCTGAACTAAGTCGTTAGCTGAACTAGCTATCCGTTCGCTGAACTAGCCGGTGTTCAGCTAACGGTGGAAGCTAACGACCGACGGGGACGAATTGAAACCGCATCACCGAGGTCCGTTCTAAGTTACCTTCGATTTGGAGCAGTTGACGGACCGCAAGGCTCCGAAGAAGATGGGCAGCAGCGCCATGAACACCAGGCTGCCGTATGCCAGCGCCGTGCCCTCCGGGGAGGCGACGAACTTAACCGTAGCGTTGAGCGCCTCGGTCCCGTTGGAGTCCGTGGCGTTCAGGGCGTCCAGGACTGCGGAGGGATCAGGGGCATGTTCCGTCTCAGCCATAGTTCTTCTTCTTCTTTAGAGACAGGGCAGCACTGGCGCGGCGGCAGAGAGACTGACAGACGGGTGGAGGTGTGTTTCTCATTCACATACAGCGGTGATGCTGCAGTAAGGCCACGTTTCCTAAAACACAGAGCAGAGAGGAGGCGGCGGAGGAGGGCGAAGAGGTCTCACTCTGCCGCTGTTTTCCGGGGACCGTAGACATCAAAATGTAAACAAGCAAAATTAAAGTCAAAATAATAATCCAAGACATAAGACATAGAATACTGAGGAGGTTATAATACTGGACTACAGAATGTATATATATATATATATATATATATATATATATATATATATATATATATATATATATATATATATATATATATATATATATATGGGCCACAATTACAGTTTTTAATCGTGATTAATCTCATTGTTATGCGCAAAGTTCAACAATGAATTCAAAAGTAGTGTATTACTCACTTGTATTTTAAAGTACTGCTATATGAACGAAAGTACAATAACATTTGGTTTGAATAACTTTAAACAGATCAGGTTCTTGTTAACAGCAGTATTCTTCACACAGTATCAGTTATATTTCTACTATCTGTGCTCAGTGTGTGACTTTATTTAAACGTTCCACTGCTGTGCAACATGAATACAATGTTCCACACGTTTCATCAACATGTGTGTCTTCTGTCTTCATACAGTCAGAGCATGTGAACGCAGCTCCCACTGTTCATTAACATAATGCTCCGTAACTCAGAGGTGACGATGGTTACCCGGCGATGTCCGGTAGTCTCCGGTGAGAGACGGCCGGTCCACACGCCGCTTCAACGTAGTGATGAAGACTCCTCCACACGCTGCATCAACGTAGTGATGAAGACTCCTCCACACGCTGCATCAACGTAGTGATGAAGACTCCTCCACACGCTGCATCAACATAGCGATAAAGACTCCTCCACACGCTGCATCAACGTAGTGATGAAGACTCCTCCACACGCTGCATCAACGTAGTGATGAAGACTCCTCCACACGCTGCACCAACGTAGTGATGAAGACTCCTCCACCAGTGAGCAACAGAGTTTCAAAGTAATAATCTAAAAAAACTGCGTTAACGCGCAATAAAATAATTGTCAGCGTTAATTAATTGATGCGTTAAGCGATAATAATGCCGATGATAATACATATATATAGCTGTACTGGGAGAATAGACTGTATATATATAATATAATCAAATATATACTGTGGTAGACTCTTATTGTACTGTGTTAGTTCTTAGTGTCACATTGAGAAGTCCTCTTCTTCTTGAGTTCATCCAGTTCATTATCTATCAGAACCAGCTGCACTGGTACAAATAGAAAGGGTATTTTAGCTCTGTACCCAGACATATCTGGATGTTATCAACATAAAATCTAACTTGTATTCAGTTTGCATTAGTTATAACATAACTGAAGATCATCTTCATCGTGTTCTGATAAGAGTTTTGGAGCTACGAGGAAATATCAATGTACTAAAGAAAACCTGTGTGCAGCAGAAGTGTGTTTGTCTTTGTTTGCTCTCAGTTTATTTCAATGTGTGTTGTTGAAATGGCTCATTGTGTTAAACATTGAACACGTACAGTAAGTCATTTGACTTCATGCAAATTGGTCAGGAAAATTCAAGGATAGGAAAATATAGAAATTAAAATAATCATTTGAATATGTTTCTGTAAATCCCCCCCCCCCCCCACACACACACACACACACCTAACAAAGATACAGCAGTATCTAGTCGGCTCAAGCATTCAGCATTCTGTTTCATCAGTTTATATATATTTATATTTTACATTCAGTTTTCCATCCTGCCAAGGACAGAATTGTCTTAATTCTACAGTTAATGTATTTTTATATTCTTAAACATATTTCGGGTAAAATTCTGTCCCAGTGCATCTGCTCAGTAAAACATGGACGCCTCCACAGTGAAGGATTACTGAACGGGCCTACCGGGTATTTGTTGCCTAAACCTGACCACAGAGGGGACCGAGGACGTGAACCCTGATCTCTGCTCTTCGTAGACCTGCTTTTACTCTAGAAATTAACTTGTGCGTTCTTGTTGTCGATGAACAAAACAATGACGAGCAGAGACCAGAGAAATGTTGCTCAGTTCATTTTAGTTAAGGTGGAAAGTCAGTTCAGTAGTAAAGACTTCACTCAGTGTGCTGCTTGAACATAGAATCATGTTTTCAGTGGAATCAAAACAGGAAGCAGCATTGAAGCTGTTCTTGAGGCTTGTTTTTGACCCGACACTTTATGTCTGTTACAGTCATCGGACTCTATTTTGACCTGAAGTACATGAAGAACTGAGGTGGAACAGTAAGCTGATTCTAATGTTTTATTGAAGCAAGAGAAGCATTATCACAATGAAAACACACAACATTACAAACAAAAAGTCCTACATTTTGAATGAACTCTGATAGAAAGCTATAAGCTCATAAACACAATGTTATTGGATCATTATTACTGACTAACATGTAAGTAGCATTTTAACGCTGTAGCAGGTTGAGGTTTAACAAAACAATGCCTCATATTTAATAAGCTCATCACACATTTTATATGACTTATCTTAATGTGCAAAGAAACTACACTCTTAGAAATAAACGTGATGACTAGAACCCTGTAGGGTTCTTGGGCTCCTCCCCATAGGAGAACCTTTCCTAAGAGATCCAGGTTGAACCTGTAGGAACCCTGTAGGGTTCTTGGGCTCGTTTCCAGGTGGAACCTTTCCTAAGGGTTCCACCTGGAACCCTTTCAGAGGGTTCTAGCTAGAACAAAGCATAAAGAGTTTTACCCAGAACCATATGTGAAAGTTTCAACCCAAAGGTTCCACAGAGAACCCTCATATGGTGTAACGGTTTTAGTCAAAATCTTCTCTGGAGGTTCTATGCAGAACATTTCCACCTTCTAAGGGTGCTAACAAGATCCCACCTACGTGTCTCCACCAGGAATCCTTTTGTATCCCAAGGGTTCCATCTAGAACTCACTATGGGTTCCTCAAGAGGTTTATAAAGAACCGGGGCTGACGTGGTGCAGCACAACCCACATTTCTGGCTTCTTTTAACACCTGTACTTTCAAAGATCCTTGAAGAAGGAAAAGGTTCTTCAGAAGCAAATGGTTCTGGGTAGAACCTCAGCCCTTCAGGAAGAACCTGTTTGGAACCTTTATTTCTCAGAGTGTAGAAACTATAGCTGACAGATCAATGTAGAGGAGTAAAAGTCTAAAGTAGCATGAAATGTGAATACGTTACTTCACAGCAAAGCGTCAGTACTTAGGTACTTTGGTACTTTCTACCATTGATTGAGAGGAGGAAGAGGAGGAGGAGGAGGAGGAGGAGGAGGAGGAGGAGGATAAAGGAAGCCTCTGACCAGAGTGGATTCAAACAACATTAAAGCTCATCTTTTTTTGCACACGTCTCCTTCTTCTTTGTCTTCTTCTCTTCCTTGTGGAAGACTTTTCCATCCAACTGCTTCTTCCAGCTCAGTTTGATGTCGTCATTCAGCCCCTGGTCCTTCAGCCTCTGTTTGAGCTGAGATACAAACACATTGACTTCCCTGAATGTCGCTGACAGAGAAGAAATCTTCACTAAACGCTGTTGTTCATTTACATCCTGCATCCTTTCTCACACTGTCCTCATGTGGAAGCTCTGGTTCAGAGGAACTCTGGTTCCCAAAGAACAGCTTTGTTGTCTGCATGTCTTTTGGACACAAGTCTACCTTCAATAGTGACGTCTACACGTTTGCGCTGCACAGAGCACATTCACATTGTTCTTAGTAGTCCACTAAATCACACGTATCACCTGGTTGTTCTGTTAATGTTAGAAAGATGTACCTTCTTCAAGAGGTCCTCCATCACCACAGGGTCATTCAGATCCAGAGACGAGCTGCTTTTCTGCAACCTCACTTTCATCACTTGCTTTGAAACAGGCACAACATCTAAAACACCAACAAACGTCATCAGTCACAACATCTAAAACACCAACAAACGTCATCAGGCACAACATCTAAAACACCAACAAACTTCATCAGTCACAACATCTAAAACACCAACAAACTTCATCAGGCACAACATCTAAAACACCAACAAACTTCATCAGTCACAACATCTAAAACACCAACAAACTTCATCAGTCACAACATCTAAAACACCAACAAACTTCATCAGTCACAACATCTAAAACACCAACAAACTTCATCAGTCACAACATCTAAAACACCAACAAACTTCATCAGGCACAACATCTAAAACACCAACAAACTTCATCAGTCACAACATCTAAAACACCAACAAACGTCATCAGTCACAACATCTAAAACACCAACAAACGTCATCAGTCACAACATCTAAAACACCAACAAACTTCATCAGTCACAACATCTAAAACACCAACAAACTTCATCAGTCACAACATCTAAAACACCAACAAACTTCATCAGGCACAACATTTCTGGTTGATAATAATCTGCATCCTTGAATTTGTGACACTTTGAATGATAAAAGAGAAAGTCTGGTCATTTTCCATCAGAATATGGCTGGTGCAAGAAAACCTTAGCTTAGCTTAGCATGGTCTTAGCGTTAGCATTCCTTCACCAATGAGGCGATCACTCTCCATCACCTGCAGTTGATCTGCATATTCAATCTGTTTGTTATCTAGAACTTGATATTTATGGATTTTATTTTGCTCTACTTTTGATGTTTTTCTGTATTTTTTTAAACTCTTTTTTGCAAATTTAGTAAACCTAAATCCACGTTTAAAGACTGAGTGAATGATAGCTTACCAATGTAGCAAATGAACGCCTTCATGACGTTACAGTTCAGGTTCTCCCATTGTCCATTGGCACTAAAATCTGCTGCCGCACAAACCTCAGAGAGACCGTTAGGATTAGTTTTCCAGTTTCTAAATGAGGAGTCACTTCCGTCAGACCACTTCCATCCATCTCTGAAAAGGCCGATCCAGACAAAATCTCTTGAGTTCATCAGATTCTGGACCTTCTGGTTCTCTTCCATGTTTCTCACACTGGCCAGGTCTGTGTGGTGTTCTCTGCAGTAGTTCTGGGCCTCAGTCCACGTCATCAAGTTGTTAATGAGGACAAATGTCTCATTCGGTCCTGAAAATAGACCAGAGTGAAGTGCTGTGAAGAGACACCATAACAGACAACATGGATGCATACCAGTTTTATTGTTGCTTAGTGAATCTCAGCATGAAGGTGAAGTCAACACAGAGCTGTGTGAACATGAACATTCAGGCGTCCATTGAGTCCCACATTCATGAAGACACATCAGAGCTATTTTCCCTCCAACAGACATTTTACAAACCGGCTTAATGAGCTGCTCCCTCAGTGACATGAAGGCAGGACTCACATGAATCTGCTTTAAATGACATTCATGAAGCCCAAGACTAGTTCAAGTTACCATGAGCAGCTTTTAACTATGAAACAGTGTAGTCCTGGTCCTCTATCAGACCTCCATCAGTACAGAGACCTTCAGAGAGAAGATGCTCTGTTTCTACAGAGTTATTCTTAATGATGTCATCGGGGCCACCAGCAGAGACCGGTCCACCGTGAACAGACCCAGACCCTCTAGCAGAGACCGATCCACCGTGGACAGACCCAGGCCATATTGCTGGGTGGGAAGGGAGGCACGGGAGAACCAGAACCAGGACTGAGTGGGGCCGACTGTCAGACTCTGCTTCAGTAAAATGAGAGGTTTTCTAAAGGGAGTCTGGTGCTCTGAAACACTACCACTTATGTCCACAGGGACCAACAGAATACAGACAAAATTAATGTTTCTCTTATTAGGTTTAATATTCTCACCTCTGACATCAAAGCAGACTGGATAGAAGGTAGTCTCACAAGGGTAGTCGTGCCAGTTCCCATCTCTATACATCACTGTACAGAGTTCTTCAGTGACGTAGTTGTTCGGTTGTCCAGACTCCCATCGTCTGAACTCCATCTCTCCGGGTTTGTAGAAACTCGTGTTTGACAGTGACCACCTCCAGCTGTCCACGTCACTCTTCAGTCCTATCCAGGCTCGCTGAAAGCAATATTTCATTATATAAAGAAATAGACTTTTAGATATTTTTACTGACCAATTACAGTCTTGATACTGTCGATCAGTCAAAAACGTTTCAAGAACAGGTTCACAATCTTTTCAAGTCCGTCTTAATACGATATTCAGGAGCTAATATGAACATTGAAACAGGTTTTACTTTCTGTAATCACTCCAGCTAACGATGCTAACAGCTAACGGTGCTAACAGCTAACGGTGCTAGAAGCTAATGGTGCTAACAGCTAACGGTGCTAACATTTCAAACAGTGACAACATTACTGCTCTATATCTTTACATGGATGATATTTGTTTGATGAGATATTAATGCTGTAAATATGAAGTAGAGGTTATCAGTATGTTGCATTAAATCATGTTTTGAATGTAAAATCTTAATCTGTAAATCTGTCACATAAATGTCCCTCTGAAATGTATTAATAAATAGCATTGAATTTAAATACTCAAGTAAAGTACAAGTACATGCTTCAGTACAGCTCATCTGCATACTTGTCACCACTGTGTGAATGTAGAACTGTCAGACCTCCTGTCACTGATATCATATTACTCACAGAGTCGACCATTAGGCTTAAATCCACCGCTGTGTTCAGGGTGTTCACGTCCTCCATGTCCCGTATGGAGGCCAGGTCTCTGTATTTGTCTCTGCAGTGACGCTGTGCTTCAGTCATGGTCTTCAGGTCATAAACAACATGGTAGAGACGTTCAGCAGGTGATGAGACGGCACACAGCCCTGGATTGACAAGCAGCATATTGATATCATTTAATATTAATAGCTTAACTTATTATATAATATATGGTTTATTTGGTTATGACAGTAAACAACTTACATAACACACTAATAAATAAATAACTCTCTCCTCTCCTATAACTTAATAACTTTACTCACTAATGCAAATTATCATTTTACATTATAGTAAAAACAGATGAAGGAAGAAGAATGTCACAGGGACAAATTATTAAACAATAATATAATATTAAAGATGGAAATAATAACAACATATGAAAGTCTTGCCTGACACAACGACGATGCTCAGAAGAAGTTTGTCCATCCTCGTCTCTTCTCTGGTCCTCTCTGTCAGTTGGTGGCTGTAGATGTGCAGCTCATGCAAACTTATTGAACGATGATTTGCCTATCAGGCTTTAATATTATAATGATGTAATAATATCTGACTGACTGATCCAACTCCCCACAACCTCATGATCAGCTCTGCTCCTCTCTTTAGCCGATTGTCCAAGACATACGGCCACAAGAAGATCATCGTCTCTGGTCTAGGGTGTTCTGGTACCAAGTACACTTATGATTCACCTTATGCTCCAACATGGTGATTGTATTGGCTGATCAATGATCAGGTCCAACAGCAAAGCCCATAGGTTCAAATCAGACGAGCCAAAATCACCACCCTCAAGGATTCTCCACCATTACCCACGAGAGCGGTGAGGTGTCCCAGTAGGACTATAGAGCCCCTAGATGGTGTCCTCTTCAGGATGCCTGTCACAATTAGGCTTTGCCTTCTGTGTCCGTGTGTCTTTGTGTCTGTGTGTAGCTCTACACCTTCCTCACTCTACCTGTCAGCCACTCCCTGCACCTGCCTCCGATCACTAATCAAGCACTCCCTCCTCATCAGCACAACTCCCCTCACCTGTTCAAGCCACTATATAAACTCTTGCCTCTTAGTCACTCTTGACCAGATCATTGTCATGTCAACCCGCCCGCTTGGCTCGTCCTGCTCCCGGGATCCCCCGTTCCTGCTGGGCCGCAGCGATCCCCCGTTCCCCCGCAGGGATCTCCCGTTCCCCCGCAGGGATCTCCCGTTCCCCCGCAGGGATCCCCCGTTCCCCCGCAGGGATCCCCCCGTTCCCCCGCAGGGATCCCCCGTTCCCGTACCAACGTACATTTCTAACAAATAGTACACGGTAATCAGTGTTGCGTATGTGTTTCATATAGCAGTACTTTTAAAATAAAAGTACTCAGTACTATGAGTGAACTTTGCGCATAACAATGAGATTAATCACAAAAAAAATCATGTGATTAAATATTGTAATTGTTGCCCAACACTAATATCTATCTATGTTAAACTCCACAGGTTGTTTTTGTCTTACTCTGTATTATCTCCTTCGCAGTTTGTGAGTTCATCTACATGTCCACTTGTTTTGTATTCACTTCATCACACAATAATATGTATGTATATATATATATATATATATATATATATATATATATATATATACATACATACATACATACATACATACGCGCGCGCACGCACACACACACACATTATATCTGGATTATTGGGCCACTTTGCTAATGTATTCTACCTGCTCACTAACAGCACAGGGATGTGAAGTCAACTTGTTTAGGTTGCATTCTCCATGTTTGGAGGTTTACGTTCTTACAAGCTGTTGCTCTCCATCATGAACTGAACTGACATGAAGCATTTTCTTGTTATTCATCAGCTGATTTGACCCAACATAAATGTTTGTGACGTCGTGGTGAATGAGGCTCATAGCTCGACGAATAAGAACTCTTGTGTTTGTTGTTGGACGTGTTCAAACTGGAGTTGGATGTGGGGGAAATGTTGAGCAACCAGGTGTCATCCTGTTATTCCAATTCTCCCAACGCCACACAAAGGCAAACGTCCTGTCTTTTCCCACGGGGCCCTGAATGCAGCAGCACTGGAGGGCGTGGCCAACCTTGCAAAGCCAGGAAGGCGTTGCAGAATGGGAGGAGTGTGAAGTGACACAGCAGCAGGTTTGGAGCCTCCACCCTGAAGCAGAAGCAGCAGGAAACTCAGAGACACACGGCCGACCCTCCGCTCACCTGAACAGGTAAGAAAACCAGCAGCACCAGCACTCCTTACTGGGACTGGACCAGTAGGATCTGCTTGGTTTGTTCAGTGTGTGGTGACCGTGACTAAGTGGAGAGCCACCCTTCATTCAGAGGATCGGTGGTTCGATCCCCGGCTCCTGCTCCGTCAGTGTGTCCTTGAGCAAGACACTTAACCCCAAATAGTTCCCGTAGCTGTCCCTACGGTGTGTAGATAGATACTGAATTGTAAGTCGCTTTGGATAAAAGTGTCTGTTAAATGTAAAAGTGTGTGTGGGACTGATTACAAGTTTGAAGCGGAGTGTGTGTGTGGCCCACGTTAAGGTGTGTGTGTTTGTTTTATTTCATGTTGTTTTCATAGCTCTATTCTCCTCTAAACTCTTCCTAGTATTACATGTAGATGTATTCAACACAGTGGCACATTATTACTTATACATTCGTCAACAGTTTGTTCCAAGATGTCACTGCTGTAGATGTCTTGTGTGTTATTTTGTACACCTTTCTTAAAAATTCTGCCTGGCATGTTTGGTATTTTTACAAACTATATGTTTAAAATAAAGTTATTACTCATGTTATTCCATCATGCATTAATCTACAGATTGCTTTTGCTGTGAACTGATTAACCGTTGGGTCTATAAAATGTCAGTATAGTGAGAATTGGTTGTCACCTGCGTTTCTGCTGAGTGAAGTCAGAGCTTCATGTGTTGAAGCTGCATTCTCTCTAGTGTCCATCAGGGGGCGACTCCTCTGGTTGTATAGAAGTCTAGTCTAAAATGACTCTACTTCTCTCTTGATTTATTCCCTCAGTAAACATTGTAAACATGAGTTTATGGTCTCAATCTCTAGTTTACAGTCTTCTTCAATACAGCATGATGTTCATTTAGTACATTATGGAACATTTAGAGTCACACACACCATAAAGAGGGGATGCTTTAGGGGTGGGGCTACACGCTGATTGACAGGTCTCTACCAAAGACGTATTACGTCCACTTCTTATATCCAGTCCGTGGTTTTACAATTCCACTGGCCAGTCCACCAGGCTGTGGTAAGTTAGTGTTAGAGGTTTTGATGGCTCCAGTCCGTCATGGAGCCATGATGTCAGGCCCCCCCAAAACATCCTCAACACAAAAATATCGTCAAACGCCACAATTCAGTTCACAGTCACAGAAAATGATTTTGGGAATAGCACATTTCTACGTAGTATATATTTCTACTTGCTTAGTATATACAGTATTTCCACTCAATATATTGTATTCATGCATAAGTACTGTTGAACTTCACCGCGTCTCTGTTGTGCAGAGGAAGAATTCACCAAAGCCGTTGTTTCAGTCTGAGACCAAAATGTCTGTAACACCGGTGCTCCTTCTGTGTAAAGACAGCGCGTTCACGGGACACCTGGTTCTTCCTCACTGAGACTCAACGCATTCTGATGTGGTTGAACCTTCTCTGAGCAGAGAATAAAGACTTAAAAAGCTTATGAAGACTCACTCAAATACGTATACAGTGTTGTGTGGATGGACTTTAATGTTAGAATGAATAAGAAATGTCTTCTGAGCTGCCTCTTATAGTCTTACGTTAACGTATGTGTGGGCGGCGACCAAGCTGCACTTTGATGGGAGGATTAGTTGCAGATGGTCTCTGTTGTTGTTGTTGCGTTCAGTGTCATCGTCCTCCAGCTCTCAATAGAGTGAAGAGAATTCATCGGATCATATTCTGTGACCTGTTTTTACGAGAGGAGTGAGGACAAGCGGAGAGAAACGTTTAAAAGTATAACTTCATGTTGTTTTTGTTGGCGGTCCGTCCTCATGAACGTGAAATCTGAGGAACACCTGGAAGGGAAACTTCTTTACATTTGAAACAAACACTTGGACTCAAATATGAACTGATCAGGTTTTGGAGGTGAAAGTTCACTGTGAGCTTACAGAACAGGTTTTTCTGCCGTAGCTCAAGAGTTCATGTGCTTCATATCAAATAATGAAGTGACGACCTTTGACTGGTTTGTGGAGGCGGTAGTTCTAGTTTAGTTTAGTGCAACATTAAAACTGATTTATGTGATGTGTTGAAGACGTGAAGAACACGTGGACTTCCTCTGAATAGTGCCGCTTGTGGTAGAAAATGCTAATCGGGAGAGAAGAGTTTTGTTCACAAGTCAGTCAAAGGTCTTTGAGAGTCAACGTTGTCTTTGTTGGTTTTATTCGCCTCCAACAGGGAAGAGAGTTCAACAGAGACGTG